>NC_134581.1:5967500-6045000 GCF_037038515.1 Microtus pennsylvanicus | reverse complement strand
CTTCGAATGCCCTCTCTGAAGGCTGACCCTGCGTCTCCCAGCCATGCAGACCGACTCCCGGGTAGGCATGACAGACACGTGATGGAGAATCGTTCTCCAGGATGTATAAAGATCCTTACAGGTGGACGCTGTGTTCAGGAAGCGCTCTGCTTTCAGACGCTGCTCCTGAAGTGGCAATGGCAGGTGCACGGAGCCCCTGCCGGTCTGTCTTTTCTACCAAGCACAGATGCTCCGAAAGGGACCCAAGTCTCACCAGCCAAACTTTTGTCAACAAGATGAACTTACAGTCTAGGAAAATCAGTCCACTCCACACCCAGGAAGACTCTTAGTGTCCATTCCTGTTTCCCCCAAATCATGTGCTGTCCTCTAAGCTAACACCACACACACACACACACACACACACACACTGCCTCACACACTGTAGACACACATACACACACACACTGCTTCACACACTGTAGACACATACATACACACTACAACATGCATACACCCTATACAACATGCATACACAAAACACACATACATACATACACACACTACACACACACTGCCTCACACACTGTAGACACACATACATACACACTACACATTCACACACCCTATACAACATGCACACACCCTATACAACATGCATACACAAAACACACACATACATACACCCAGTACACACACACACACTGCCTCACACACTGTAGACACACATATATACACACACTGCCTTACACACTGTAGACACACATACACACACACTGCCTCACACACTGTAGACACATACACACACACTACACATGCACACACCCTATACAACATGCATACACAAAACACACACACATTCACACGGTACACACAAAATAGGCACATGCATACATATATATACACATATGCACACATACCCCATAGCACACACATAAATACCATACTGTGCACCCACTCCCACACTATACATACATATCATACATTCTTGTACATACACATACCACACAAAACACATGTAAACATATACAAACCATATGCACCTATCTTCGCACGCGTGCGTATGTATATACCACTCCCATACACACCTGCATACATACACTTATCACGTACATACACATGCATATATATGTACGTGACACACACAGAAGCATGGGGGTTTCTTTTGGGTTTTGGTTTCTTGAGACAAAGTTTCTCTGTGTAGTCCTGGGCTATACTGGAACTCACTCTGTAGACCAGGCTGGCCTCAAACTCAAAGATATGCCTGCCTCTGTCTCCCAGCTGCTGGTATCAAAGGTGCATGCCCCCATGTCTTGCTAAGTAGAAAGATTTCTAAGCTTCTAAATGCAGCTGATTCTTTAGGCATCCAGTTCCTCTCCCATTAGCCTGGGCTGGCTGGCCAGGGAGCTGCATGAGCCTTGAGCTTTGTCTCACCTGTCAATTTGTCTGTTGTCCGTCACCTCCTATAGTTGCGTATCAGAGCTGAGGGTAGAGGAAAAGGCTTTCTTCACACGGTGAGGTACTACCTAAGAAGCAGAGCCTATAGAATATGTAAGGGGGGAAGGTGTATATTGGGGACACCTAGTAGCTCCTATCCCAGTTGTCTCCAAGACATCATGCCGCAGAAGTTGTTCCTGCCTCTTTATGAGAAAGGCTCCGTCAACGAAGAACCCAGGCTTTCTGTGCTTGTGCTGTGTGCTGCTGGTTGCTGTTTTATTGAGCATATAAATGCTTGATTCACATGTGAGAAGTTTGTCTAAAGATAAAGTCAAAGAACAGAGGCCAAAACGAGGTTTCAGAAGGCAGCGGCGAAGGAAGGCAAGCCTGTGGCACACAGAAATAGTACATCGCCTTTGCTCAGGGCTGATGGCTAGCTGGGTGGTAGAATGGGCATTTTGTACTAGAAATAGCCCTTGAGAGGTATCAAAGAATGCAGGGTTAGTCGCTCGTGGAGATGCCAGAAGACCCCAAGAGTACAGCTGTGGTTAAACAGGTTGCAGGTTATCTCTGGTGACATCTTCCTGCCCTTCCCTTATGCCTCTGCCTTATGTAGGCCAGCTTGGCAATCCTTTCTCACTTTAGAATTTATCATCTCTTCAAGGAGGGTTTCAATATACCGCATCACTAAGAAAATACATCTTTCAACCATTCCATGACACTGGAGTCCCCACGGTTCTTCAACAGTGTGAGCAAGGGGATAAAGAAGGATGAAGGAGGGAGGAATTGGGGTTGTAGCTAGAACCGGGGAGGGCCCTCCAACACTATGATAACCTCTCAACCAGGACGGGGTAGAACCTGTGTGGGTCAGGCTGGTCTCTGTGCTTCAAGCCCAGCAAAGGGACAGCCATGCACGCTGTAAACAGAGAACAGAGGTGTTTGTCTATAACCACTGACATTCTGAACGCTCTGACCCACCGCCCTGCCCTAGAAGGGGTGGGCGGACAGTAGGCTCCTCTCCAGACCTACACATAACCATGGAGTCTCCAAACAGACTTCTTGGAGATCCTTGAACTGTGAAATGGAGGCGACTCTTAATTGACTTACGCTTGAAGAAGTCAAAGCAGTCTGTGTGGCCTGGCAGCTGACCCCTTTCTAGGAAATCCGAAGTGTGAAGAACTAAATAGTCCTTCCGTCCCTTGGCATCGTGTTCTGATCTAGCCACGTTGTCAAGAAAGATGGAGTGCCAGTTAGTCTTAACTGTCAACCTGACACAGCCTAGAAGCAGCTGAGGAGCTGCATAGATCAGGTTGTTCCGTGGGCATGTATATGACGTGCAAAGGCCTGGCCCTTTGTGGTGGCACCACTCCCTATGCATGGGGGGAAGAGGTGGGGCTCCCAAGCTTCGTGAGACAGGAGAGAGCTGGAAGGGGCCAGCAGGCACTGGGGCTGCATTCATTTCTCGGTGCTCTTGCATATAGGCCTGCTATGACCAGCTAGCTCCCTGACTCTTGACTCAACTTCCCTGAGTGTGAGTGACAACGTTCTTAGGCTGGGTCCTCGACTGAACACAAAGGAAAAATGAGAGATCAAGCAGACTGCCAGCATTTATTGCCTCTCTGCTCTGACGGCTGTGTGAGCCTTGTGGTCCTGCCAGCATCGCTAGGGTCACTGCGCCCCACCCTCCCCAGGCGGGGTAGACTATGTCTTTTCAACGTGTGAGGCAAAACCAACACTCCCTTCCTTGAGTTGCTTGTGTCCGGGGTTTTCCTACAGAGATGAGCAACTGATCCACACAATGTCTGTCCATCGATTGATAGTTCTCAACCCAGCACTTGGGAAGTGGAGGCTGAGGGTCAGACTTTCAAGGTCATCCTTGAGTTTGAGGCCAGCTTGGGTACAGGAGACTCCCTCTCAAAAGAGAAAAGAGGGGGAGGGGCAAGATAAAGAAAAATCAGCTGCCCTTCATTGTGGTGCCCTGTTTTTCATGGTCCCAGGGACCTCCTATCTTCTCCTTGGTGGTCTCATCTTCCAGGAGCATCCTAAGAAAGTTAGACAGGTCATCCCGGCATCCTTCTCATCCCGCTGCACCAATACTGAATTCCCTCCTGAGACAAGGCACTGTATCTACTTTTCTGGGCCCTGTGGATGCTTCCTCCTGGTAGTTTCTGCCAGCTCAGAATAAATAATGACGTGACATTTTTCTGTTCTCTGGAAGACCTTTTTTTCTCCCGAGATAGGGTTTCTCTGTGTAGCCTTGGCTGTCTGGAATCTGCTCTATAGACCAGGCTGGCCTCTAGCTCACAGAGATCTGCCCGCCTCTGCCTCCCAAGTGCTGGGACTAAAGGAGTGCGCCACCACCTCCTGGCTTCCTGGATGGCTTTTATTAGATTCTCAGAGTCATATAAGATTTCAGCCAGAAATTTCCAAGGCAGAACTCACGAGCAACAACTTCCTTGGATGTCCGTGTGCTCCCCTGCAATGAGGCTTGCCCAGTCTTGGGGGCACATGGAGAGAGACAAAAGTGTGGGAGTTGCTTTGTGGGTCAAGAAGCTCAGTGGATGAAGCCCTTCCTGGCTGCCAAATGCAGACACTTCTACGGGTATACAGTGTGGGCTGGGAGCTGGCAGACCTGGAGTTAGTTGTTGGTTTTGAACTTGGGCCTCTGGTTCCTCTCTGCAACAGATCCATCTTCCAAATGATGACACCAAGTCAGTTTTACAAAGTGAGGCACTAAGAGGAGCCACGGAACAACTAATGCAATATTGAAGTGTAAGCTTAAAAACTCCCCAAACAGAACTCTGTCTACACACGTGAACAGGGCAAAGGCAGAGCAATGCGACTTGTCAGAACCTAGAAACTTCTTGGTTTGGTAGCTACACTTCCTAGACAAGCCCCTCCCACCAAGGCTTTGATTGTCTCTCTTCTCTCCGGTGCTGACAAGAAGGTACTTCAAAATAGCAACATGCAAAGTCTATCTTAAACACACCAGTCAAGAGATTCAGAGCTAAGATTTTAAAAATTCGAGGCTGGCACTCTGCTGTTAAAAAAAGACAAAGCCGGGAGGTGCCAGGGTGTGAGCTGGAGACAATGTGTCAAGCCAGACTTTCAGCTCCAGCCTCGCTACTTTTGGCTTTTGTGGGCTCAGGTCAGGGCTCTTATCCTGGGGTGGCTGTTCTGTGGTTTCCTTCCGAGTTCTATAGAACTTGAGAAACAAACACTAGCCATGTTTAAAGCAGGCCTGGGGTGATGTAGGCATGAGCTATTTATGGGTTAGAATCTTCATCTTAAAAATACTTATTTTATAAAACCAGTGGGATGTGGTATTTAATATTCTAGAAGATTCTTCACAACTTAAAACACAACTATTGTTTTGTTGGGCACGTATCTGTTCACATCTGTTGTTTTTTAATTTAGGAAGGTTATACTTGCATAAGATAAGATAGTAGAGCCGAAAAACAGGGGAGTGAGAGGCGAAAGTGGGGACGACCTCACCCCCACCTCCACTGTGCGCATTTTAAATCAATTCCCTGAATCACTTTAGTTGATTTTTTGTTTATTTGTTTTGTTTTGTTTTTCCAAGACAGCTTTGGAGCCTGTCCTGAAACTCACTCTGAGGACCAGGTTGGCCTCCAACTCACAGAAATCCGCCTGTCTCTGCCTTCTGAGTGCTGGGATTAAAGGCGTGTGCCACCACTGCCCAGTCATGTTCCTCTTTAAAAAGGAAGAAAACAGTTCCTACCTGAGGGACAGATGTTTCATATAATTTATTAATGGGGGGGGGGGGATAGGGGGATGGCATAATCTGTAAAGTGCTTGTCAAACAAGCATGAGGACCTCAGTTCAACCCCCCAGAAACCACGTTAAGAAATGAAAAGACGAAGGCGTGATGGTACACACACTTGTTACCCCAGCACTGGGATGATAAAGACAGACAGGTTCCTGCAGCTCCCTGGCCAGCCAGCCCAGGCTACTGATGAGATATCCTGTCTCCAGAAAAAGGTGCATAGCGTCCTGAGGGCTGCTCAAAACAGACCTATGGCCTCCACGCACACACATGCATCTCCATATACACGTGTGCCCATACATTCATGATCACGCAGTGCACACACGCACACACACACAATAAATTAAATGTCAGCCAGGGTTCTGGTGCCTTTATTAAAGAGCAGTGACTCCAAAAGAGCGTGTAGCTGGGTGGTTAGGGTACTTCTGGGACACATAAGACTCTAGGGTCCATCACCCTGAAATACTGAAGAAACCATGCATGGTCCTGTACGTCTGTCAGTCCAGACTGTAGGAGATGGACGTAGGAGGATCAGGAGTTCAAGATCATCCTCAGCTTATGGAGAGAGATCAAGCTAGCCTGAGTGAGAAATGCCAGGTTTAGAAGGAAATAGAAAATAAGAGAGAAAGGAAATGAAAGCAGTGTCTTTCTTTAGTCGTGGAGTTCAACTATAAACACTAGCAAAGGAAAACCAAGAAAGTAGAGGCCAGGATGACAGGGCGGCCTGCCTTCAGATTCAGTCGCTACGCTACGGCGACTCCCCTGAGCACTGAAGACGGGAACAGGTAGAACGGCAGGAGTCATCAAGCCACGGAAATGGCAGGACCACGAAATGTAAGAGTGTGACCAGAAATGGAGAAGGGTGTGAGTGACTAGGTGGCCTGTGCTAGTCCCATCTCAGCACGGTTGTGAGGCCACAAACCTCAGTGGAACGCAGTATCTGTTTCTTCTTATCAAGCACACAGGCCCGCAGGTCAACCAGCGTTCACCTAGGCTCTTCCTGCCTGGAAGCTTTCAGGGAGCACTACTTTAGGGAGTTTGGCTCCAGGCTGGAAGTTGGGCTCAGGTTTTGTTCTTGAATACTAATTCAGAGCCAGGCTAAAGGGGGCAGCAGGAATCCAGGGTATGTTCTCAGGGAAGAGCCAAGCCTAGTCCTTAAAAAAACACAAGGAAGACCCTGGCTCCTGTCCTAACTACTCATTTCCTCTTCTGAGCAAATAACACTGTGGCAAAGAAACAGGCTCCGTAGGAGGGCAGGGGGAAGATAAGGCAAAGGTATGGACCCAAGCTTGCTATGGGAGGGAAGGGTTGGGAATGTTTAAAATTAACTGTTTCAAAGAATGCATTGCGATAGGAATACTTCGGAAAGAGCGATGCGTTCAGAGCCAAACCAACACATAGAATAGACTGGAGAAAGGCTACTAGGGGTTCTCAGAGAAGGGACTGGACAATAGATCCAGGAAAACAAGAAAGACTTCCAACACAGTCTTTAAAGAGTGAGTTTACTGGTGGTTGGTGAGGAAACGGTAAGAGAAAACAGCCCTGGGGTGGGAAAGCTTGGGTCGCGTAGACTAGTTTGGGAAAGCTGTTCAGACCAGGGCACATGTTCCCTGACCACGTACTGGAGCCAGACAGGCTGCTTTGGAATTTGCCACCACCCCTCAATTGTCACAGTGAAGACAGGTTTGGATTTTTATCTCCATCTTGAAGATGAGATAACCGGTTAAGAAAGTTCGCCTAGGTCACGTGGCTAGAAAGCAGTAAAATCAGAAGTTGGGTGACAGTGGTCATCTTCAGAGCCCGCCACAGGTTAGCATTCATTTCCTTGGCCCTTACTCCATTGTATAAAATAAATGCTCGTAGTTCTTCTTTATTATTGTTTTAAGACATTCAAGCTATTTATTGCTGTCAATGAAATTATCTGATAGGGCGAATTGTCTTCTGTACTGTAGATTTCTGATTGGATATGTAAGATAGCTTAATTAATGTTCTGGTCAACAGGCATAGCCATGGCTGCCCTGAGAATCGCATCAGGCTGCTCATTACGTCACTGAAATTAATTAGTCACGTTTTTCTACTTCTCCCGAGCCTAACCACATCCCAGATGGGTAGAGGAGGGAGAGATAAGAGCAGGGCCTTTGAGGTAAATACAGGCAACCTATGTAGTATACATACATGTAAATGTCATGGTGAACCCCACCACTTACTCTACATGCTAATAATTAAAGAATAGCATTTGAAAGATAAGGACTTAAGATTACCAGAAGAAAGGAATACCTTGAGTTGAAAATGTCCTTCCATGTAGTTGCAACACGAAGCAGACATTGCCCAACTGAGCACAAGCCTCAGACCCACGGCTCTTCCCCACGACCAGGAAGGAGGATATCAGGTCAGTGCACAGTTAAAACTTTAGCCTCTTGTTACCATGTCTGGGTTATCACTGTCCCCATAGCCATGCTCTGTAGTGTTGAGATTCAGTCTCTAGATATTAAAAGTCTTTCCCAGTCTATGTCTTAGTCCTTTGAATCATAGGGGTTTCGTTCCTCTCTTCCCATGTTTCCCCAAATATTTAGCTAATTTCTGAATTAGCCAAATGACTTTCTGTGTTGGGCAACAGAGAAAAGAGAAAAAGATGTTTCATGGGCTGGATATCCCCAGAGAATGTTCTAATTTATGCTAAGAGGAAGGAGTGTGAGGTCCTGGCCAGGGTAGGGTATAGGATCATCTTGATTCACACTACAAGTGCTTTGTCCCAGGTGACTTAGAAAAGACACGGCCTGGGGGAGGCTGGAGAGATGACTCAGCAGTTGAGAGCTCTTGGTGCTCTTGAAGAGGGCTAGAGGTCAGTCCCCAGCACACACACGTGGTCCCAGTGACACCTTCAGTTACGAAGAAACTCCTGACCTCGGTGGGGAACCATATATGGTCCACATACATACATATGCATACAGGCAAACACTCAGACACATAAAATAAAATCAATTAAGCACAAAAATCTCCTTTCATATAAAACATAAAAAATGAAAAAACAAGCAGAGATGAGGGGCAGGTGTCCCAGACGACTTTAAATAGGAAGATGGAAAGCCATGCTTTTTTCCCTGGCCTGAATCTCTAAGCCTTTCCTGGCTCTCTTTGGGGAAAAGGCTGCTGCCAGTGGCTGTCTTGAAAAGACCAACACATGCCTAAAGTCAGCCCTGAGCACGCGAGCACGCGGGATGGTCAGCCCTGAGCACGCGAGCGCGCGGGACGGTGGACTATCGTCAGGACGGTACAACCTTCCGCATCTCAGTCATGTTCACCACACGGGTTTGCTTTTAGTTTTCTATCACCGTTTGCTTCACAGGTGCCATTTTGGCAATCCTCATGTTCTTAAGGCTGAGATTGGGAAAGAACTAAACAAATGAACACACAAATGAACAATAAACCCTGTGGATTCTAGGGGTGAGCTCATTCAGGTTCCCTGAAAGCCAACAAACCATTCAGTTACAGAGGGATGAAACTATCTCAGTGTTCACATGTGACTTGGGAGGAACGCCCAGGACAAAATATAAAGTACGAGAAGGATTCATTAAAAAAAAAAAAGAGGAGCGGCCTGGTGAGATGGCTCGGTGGATAAACTCTTTCCACACTAGCCCGGCGGCCTGGGTTTAGATTCCCAGAGCCCATGTTAAGGATCTCTTCCTGGGTAATTCTAGGTTGTATCCAATTGACCGCCCTTCCGTTTTGTTGCCGCTGCTGGGAACACCAGGCCTGCAAGCTTTTGCTGATTTTCCTGTCTCAGCCTCCACCTGTGGTGTGGGGATTACAGCAGAAAGGGAACTCTTAAATCTGTCTTATATAGTGTCATTCACAGAAGTCTGAGGGCACACGTGTGTTGCTTTCTCTCTCTCCAGTCCCTCCTCCTCACTCTGTAGATGCAGAGTCTGGGCCCTGTCAGGTCGCCCCTCAGTCACTTTGAAACCAGGGGTTTCCCATGCGATCTATTGGATTATTTGCCATCTGCACTCTTTGGCAAATACTCTCCGGCTTGCTACACCACAGCCTCTGGGGCTGCATCTTTCTGCTGAGACCACAGGCCGCAGCATCAGCATCCCTCTGAGGAAGGAGTCTTCTGCCATGTGCTGGCCCTGGTGCACACAAAAGTGTAAGACACTTGAGAGCTGGGGAGTAGGAATCAGCTTCCCAGTTCAGTTGTTCACAAAGAGGGCAGCTTAAGGCAAGTTTGGCCCTACATCCTATACCCTCGACTGACCTTGAACTCACAATTATCCCTATTCCACCTCTCAACTACTGGGGTGAGGACATGCTCCCCACATCCCGCCTGAAGAGTTCTAATGACAGATCTTTCCAAGTCCCCACTAAGACAGCTAAATTAAAGGCCTCACACTAGAGTCTGGATGAGATACCCCCAGGGGGAAAAATCAAGATAAGATAAACTCTGGCCACAGTGCTGGTTACTGCAGAGATCCCTAACCCAGAACCTTGACTCATCAAAGTGGCCAAGATAGTCTAAAATAGCTCGAATTCAAGTCCACTGGTCCAGGTCTCCATTCCTTCCTTTGTCGTCCAATAGAGAAATCCGGGATTTTCCTTCCATTCCCCAGGCTTTGGAAAGATAGAATTAAATATCCACCATTTCTAGCGAACAGAACACAGCAGACAACCAAAAGTGTGAAAGCCAAGGCTCTGTGGAAACGGCCTTGAGAGGTGAGCAGACCATTCGGAGTGGAAATACGTGGGCTGGCTGGCGGTGGGAGTTTCTCACTGTAGAGTGTTTTTACAGAGACTTGCAAAAGGGAAAAAGAGGAGGTGAAGTGTGGAGATGGGGCTAAGATTTCTCTAAACATCAGATTGCTAGTAATCTATGGAAATACCACTTGCAAATATTAAAAATCCCCTTTCAAAAGTCTCCATGTCAATCCGATATGAAAATGATACCCGTCGCCAAGTCAGTCACGTGTGGGGGAAGATGGGTGACAGCTGTAGAGAAAGGGGGGGCACTTTGGTGACAAGAAATGTGGGGTTATTCGAGATGCCCATGCCTTTGCTACAGGGACGATATGGATGGGTTTGGGGGTCTCCAGGTATATCACTATGACTTGAGACCTCCTTGCTGGGTGGCAGTCTCTTTTGTATTTGTTTTACTTTAACGTTTTATTGAGTCTTTGTGGGTTTCACATCATGCACCCCAATCCCACTTATCTTCCCATCCCTTTGTATCTGCCCCCTGCCCTTGCAACCTCCCCCAACAAAGTAAAATAAAATTAAAAAGAAAAAGGAAATCTCATCGTGGAAGCTGGAGTGTGTCACAGTGAGTCACACAGTTTACCCTTCAGTCCATACTTCCTTACTTGCAATGTTCACTCCAATGAGTCATTTGTCTGGTTCGAGGCCTCTGGCTTCCGCTACACTCTCCATACTGGATCCTCAGTGGGACTCCTCTTGGATAGCCTGTTGCTGCCCTGTGTCTTGGAATCCTGCTGCTTCGGATCTGTAGGACCTACCCCTCCACGTGCTGCAGCAGTTCGTGGATGGGCAAATGTTAGGATGGACCAACCCATAGACCGGGATCTGGACTTGGATGATACCTGAGTTGGCCAATCAGCCAGCTCTCCTGCATCGTCTCCACCTGGGAGAGTTCTCCATCACGTTGGCTAGCTCACCCAATGTCTCAGACATCAGGTCTCCTGATCTCTCACCTGGGGGCCAGCCCACTCACCCCATGCCACTGGGGTCAGCTCCGCTGTGTTGCCCAGGAGAGGTGCAGGGCCCACTCTCCTGAGTGCTGCATTTGGTGAGGGCCTCCGACTCTTAGGACCACCCCCAAGCCCAGCCATTTCTCCCACCTACACCAGCTCTTATCCCTCCACCCCCATGCCAACTCTCCCACCTGCCACAAATGGTCAGGGCTGAGGGGGAGGACATCTTTCCCTTGTCCATGGTTGTGTGGCCATCTTAATGGGCCCTTTCTTTAGAAGATACCCAGTCATTGTCACCCTACAGACAAATTCATTATTATTTCTGGTGACATGTAAATAAATGAAATTAGTTTAAGGTTTAAAGTGGCAACCCTTTACATAGCCTCTTTATTTGGCTTTATTTTGGCATTTATTTTTATCAGAGTGTGCTTATTTACCAAAGGTCTAAGCTCATAGTGCTTGTGGGATTAAAACAAACAAACAAAACACATCAGTTTCTTAGACCTATGTACCTGAGGGGTTTTTGGTATGAATTTGTTTTCTGAGAGTGTTCGAGCACACACAATGCACCACAAGTGGTGGGACCTGGTTCTCTCCTTCCACTGCGTGGATCACAGGAATTGAACTCAAGTCATCAACATTAGGAGCAAGTGCCTTGACTCACTGAACCCTCTCGCCAGTCCCTGCAAGACTTTTAAGGTATAACATGCAACATTCAAAGCTAACTTTCTTCTTCAGGAATCACTCTGTTTTCTGAAAACTAACACATATGTATACCCTGTACTGGCACGGATGCAGGCCCATGTCCCATACTGACAAAGTGCCATCCCAAAGGGAAATGCAAGCCTAGTAACAAGGTTTCTTTGGTTGAGAAAAAAATCAGTGACCCCTAAAGTCTACTGGTAGAGTTAAGCCAGATAACATATAAAATATAAAATAAATGAAATCAAGAAAGCAAAAGCAAGATGTGTGTGTCTGTATGGGTTCCTGTGTGTGTGTGTCTGTGCCTGTGTATCTGTGTGTGTCTAGTGTCTCGGTGTGTGTGTGTGTCTGTACCTGTGTATCTGTGTGTGTCTGTGTATGTCTGTATGGGTTCCTCTGTGTGTGTGTGTGTGTGTGTGTGTGTGCCTGTGTATCTGTGTGTGTCTAGTGTCTCGGTGTGTGTGTGTGTGTGTGTGTGTCTGTGTATGTCTGTATGGGTTCCTCTGTGTGTGTGTGTGTGTGCCTGTGTATCTGTGTGTGTCTAGTGTCTCGGTGTGTGTGTGTGTGTGTGTGTGTCTGTGTATGTCTGTATGGGTTCCTGTGTGTGTGTGTGTGTGTATGTCTGTGCCTGTGTATCTGTGTGTCTAGTCTCTGTGTGTGTGGGGGTATTTGTAACTGCATCTGTGTGTGCACATGTGTGTCTGTGTGCATGTATATGACTGGTCCTTGACAAGGTACAACATCATAGAATTATTTGACAAGAGATAACTAAATTTCCAATGATTTACTCATTCCCTCAAAATCAAAGAAAACCTATGAAGAATCCAACAACAACATCAAGGAGAATAATAAATGCAGTAAAAAGGAGAGCCCACTAGTGGAGAGAAACAATTCAAATGATAAGACAGCGCAGAGGGAAAATGAGAGAGTTAAAGGGCATTAGAAACAATAGTATGTATGTATAGGTGAGCACAGCAGTATGTATGTATAGGTGAGCACAGTAGTATGTATGTACAGGTGAGCACAGTAGTATGTATGTACAGGTGAGCACAGTAGTATGTGTGTACAGGTGAGCACAGTAGTATGTATGTACAGGTGAGCACAGTAGTATATATGTACAGGTGAGCACAGTAGTATGCATGTATAGGTGAGCACAGTAGTATGTATGTATAGGTGAGCACAGTAGTATGTGTGTACAGGTGAGCACAGTAGTATGTATGTACAGGTGAGCACAGTAGTATATATGTACAGGTGAGCACAGTAGTATGTATGTACAGGTGAGCACAGTAGTATGTATGTACAGGTGAGCACAGTAGTATATATGTACAGGTGAGCACAGTAGTATGCATGTATAGGTGAGCACAGTAGTATGTGTGTACAGGTGAGCACAGTAGTATGTATGTACAGGTGAGCACAGTAGTATATATGTACAGGTGAGCACAGTAGTATGTATGTACAGGTGAGCACAGTAGTATGTGTGTACAGGTGAGCACAGTAGTATGTATGTACAGGTGAGCACAGTAGTATGTATGTATAGGTGAGCACAGTAGTATGTATGTATAGGTGAGCACAGTAGTATGTATGTACAGGTGAGCACAGTAGTATGTGTGTACAGGTGAGCACAGTAGTATGTATGTACAGGTGAGCACAGTAGTATGTATGTATAGGTGAGCACAGTAGTATGTATGTACAGGTGAGCACAGTAGTATGTATGTACAGGTGAGCACAGGAGTATGTATGTATAGGTGAGCACAGTAGTATGTATGTACAGGTGAGCACAGTAGTATGTATGTACAGGTGAGCACAGTAGTATATATGTACAGGTGAGCACAGTAGTATGCATGTATAGGTGAGCACAGTAGTATGTATGTATAGGTGAGCACAGTAGTATGTGTACAGGTGAGCACAGTAGTATGTATGTATAGGTGAGCACAGTAGTATATATGTACAGGTGAGCACAGGAGTATGTATGTAGAGGTGAGCACAGTAGTATGTATGTACAGGTGAGCACAGTAGTATGTATGTACAGGTGAGCACAGTAGTATGTGTGTACATGTGAGCACAGTAGTATGTATGTACATGTGAGCACAGTAGTATGTATGTATAGGTGAGCACAGTAGTATGTGTGTATAGGTGAGCACAGTAGTATGTGTGTACAGGTGAGCACAGTAGTATGTATGTACAGGTGAGCACAGTAGTATGCATGTATAGGTGAGCACAGTAGTATGCATGTATAGGTGAGCACAGTAGTATGTGTGTACAGGTGAGCACAGGAGTATGTATGTACAGGTGAGCACAGTAGTATGTATGTACAGGTGAGCACAGTAGTATGTATGTACAGGTGAGCACAGTAGTATGCATGTACAGGTGAGCACATTAGTATGTATGTATAGGTGAGCACAGTAGTATGTATGTACAGGTGAGCACAGTAGTATGTGTGTACAGGTGAGCACAGTAGTATGTATGTACAGGTGAGCACAGTAGTATGTATGTACAGGTGAGCACAGGAGTATGTGTGTATAGGTGAGCACAGTAGTATGTGTGTACAGGGGAACACAGTGGTATGTATGTACAGGTGAGCACAGTAGTATGTATGTACAGGTGAGCACAGTAGTATGTACAATTGAGCACAAACGCTGCTTATTTTATGACACCCACGTTGGAGAACATGAAAGCCAGTCCTAGCTGGTGCCAGTGTGTGAGCTGTGAACACTGCAGGACTTAGGCAGGCAGTGTCAGTGCCACAGCTCACAACTCATCCCACGAATCTGTTTAAACAAATGTCCTCCAGGACACCCACTCCTTCGTGACGGGTCTCGCAGGGTCAACACCTCGCATGTCTGCCGATTTTAGTGACTTTGTCCTTGGCATTTGCCTCATTCTGCTCCACCATGGCTCCTTTGGTCATTGTCTCAATTCCCCTCAACATTTCTTTTTCAAGGCCATTGATGGTGGGTAGCTGCTAGGGGAGGAGAGGTCAGTTTTCCTTAGGGGAATGCATGAAATTGAGAAAGGGCTATAAGAGAAGATCCAACAGGAGTTGGAGGGTAGTTAGGGATGAATATGATAGAAATATGTTATATATGCGATTCTCCAAAACTAAATGAGAAAGAAAAAGATCTTCCTCAAAGATTAATACTGTGTAGTATGTTCCAGGCACCCTTAACCTTAATAGGCAGTAGCTGAGCAAGGATTCTGCAAGAGCTGCGCCACTACCTCTGTGCTTGAGCCTAGGCTCTGTGAGCAGCCTCACATCTGTATGCACTGCAGATACTTGCTGGGGTTTGGAGTCTCCTACACACATGCACCCGCTATACTTGCGTGTATGTAGCTCCCTGAGGTAGTTCCAGGAGCTGGAAGTAAGGAGAAGTGGGAAAGCCACAGCAAACACGTGAGTGATAGGAAACTACTGTAGACAGCAGGGGCCCAGTCCTCGCCTTGGAAAGACTAGAGACTACACATCAGAATCGTTCTGCTGAGAACAAGATGTGGTAGCGCACACCAGACATCCCAAACTCAGGAGGCAGAGATGGGGATCAGGAGTTCAAGGTCATCTTCAACTACACAGTGAGTCTGAGGGTGGCCTGGCCTACAAGCGACTCTCAAGACACCTGACCACTCAAGATAAAAACAATCAAAGAATTATTCTTCCAAGAAACAAAGAATCTGGAGCAGTTTTCTACCAAATTGCATGCTTGGTTGATAGAGGATCAACCCAGAATATGGAGGCCAAAGCACTCCCTTGGGGCCAGAAAACACACGGAGGCAGAAGTCACCAGAAGCGCAGCTGTGTGACCAGCTACCTGTAGCTGACTTCAGGGAAGTGTGGGGTGGGGGGGTCACCAGCAAAGTGATACAAGAGAATGAGGAAAGGGACAAAGACAAAATCTGATGTCACTTACACTCTCTAAGCTTGTAAAAGTGTGTGCACGTGTGTGTTCACACGTGTGTTCATTCATATATACATATATGTGTGTCTGTACATATAATACCTAAAATAATTTAATTTACCAAAGGTGCTGTAATCCCAGCATTTAGAAGACTGGGACCTCTAAGTGCTGCTGAATTCCAGGAAAGGATTGCCAATTGAAGACCAATTTGAGATCTATGGTGACAGAGAGAGGGAGAGAGGGAGAAAGAGAGAGAGAGAGAGAGAGAGAGAGAGAGAGAGAGAGAGAGAGAGAGAGAGAGAGAGAGGAAGAAGGAAGAAAGGAAGGAAGGAAGAAAAAGAAAGAAAGGAAATGGAAAAAAGAAGAAAAGGAAAAGAAGAGAAAGAAAGAACAAAGGGGGGCTGGAGAGATGGCTCAGGGGTTAAGAACACTAGTTGTTCTTCCAGAAGTCCTGAGTTCAATTCCCAGCAGCCACATGGTGGCTCACAACCATTTGTAATGAGTTCTGGTGTCCTCTTCTGGCCTACAGGCATACATGCAGGTAGAACACGGTATATATAATAAATAAATAAATAAATGAATAAATAAATATTTTAAAAGTATTAAAAATATTTAAAATATTTAAAAAATACTTTAAGAAAAAAAAGGAGCAAAGGGGTGTTAAAGAGGAAAGGAAGAAGGGAGGAGGGCAAAGAGAAGAGAGATTATCCCAGCACTCGGGAGGCAGAGGCAGGCGGATCTCTGTGAGTTCGAGGCCAGCCTGGTCTACAAGAACTAGTTCCAGGACAGGCTCCAAAGCTACAGAGAAACCCTGTCTTGAAAAAACCAGAGAGAGAGAGCGAGAGAGAGCGAGAGAGAGAGAGAGAGAGAGAGAGAGAGAGAGAGAGAGAGAGAGAGAGAAGAGAGAGAGGAGAGAGAAGAGAGATTAAACTTGATTCACTCAGGGCTTATAATAAATACCTACTGTATTGCCTACAGCTTCTCACATTGGAAATGAGGCAGTGAGCAAGGGTCATTGACCTGGAGCAAGCCAGCGAGATGACTCACCAGGTAAAGTCACCAGTTCTGATGACCTGAGTCCCATCCCTTAGACCCACATAGGGAAGAAGAGAGTTGACTGTTACGGTTGTCCTCTGGCTCGCGTGATCACACCAGGCACACACGAAAGAAGGAAGGCCAGGGGATTGAGGGAAGAAAGGACATTTAAAAGTTTCAAAATAAAAGAATCACCAGACCCAGGGTGTTTACAAGGTGTTAAACAAAGAGTGCTGTCTGTCCCCTGTCCATGTGTCTTGCTTGATCACCCGCTGATTTGTAGATGGATGCCTGAACTTTGAACCCACTTTACTTAGTTTTTATTTCCAAAAATGATAACTCAGGTTTGAGACAAACTTCCAGCTAGTTCTTGGCTGGCGGGAGGGACCCAGGCGGTTTTTGGAGCTGTTTCTTGCTGTCGTTTATAGATTTCCAGGTACCTCATCACGGAGATTAAATATGGAGTGATTTGGTCCCGCGCTGCACATTTGTGTCTGACGCTTCTTTTTCGGGCTCTACTGAGGACTCTGTGCTTCTGCTTTGCTCTTTCTCTAGGGTTCTGTTCCTCTCCGCCCTGAAGTGCTAGACCAAGGCTTGTCAAAGTGACTTCTGAGACTGACACCCTCTGATCGTGCCTCGTCACTCTTAGGTGTTTTGATTGCCTGTCACACAGACTTAACACTCCACAGACTCACGAAAGATACCCACTCCACCTCTTCCATAGCCATCCTGACCTGGTCACAGCAGGAGAGAGATGGGGTAACCCTAGAGATAGACAGTGGCCTCAGCTTGGTGAGCAGCGCAGGCTTATGGAGGAGAAGCGGCTAACACCTATGCCTCCTTTTAACTGCTCCACTGGACCAGATCTCTGCTGGTCTCCTGGCCCCTCTCTGAGCTCCTGAGGAAGTGTCTGAACTCCTTCCCTGCCAGGGCCTGTGCGGTCCATTCTTAACCCCTTTGATTTCACTTCGTATCATCACCCTTGTCTCTAGTTCTCATCACTGCAGCCACATCAAGACAAAAACATTCTGAAACGTTCTAGCCACATATCCCCACGGCCTGCTCATCCATTGCTTCATCTTAGGTCTCAGCTCAAAGTCATCCCTGACGACCATTCCCCATCCCGCTACAATGCAGAGACTCCGCTTCCCTTACCCATCAATGCCCTGTCTGCTCTTTGCCACAGCAATATCACACCTTGTTTTGTTTGCTTGTTTTCTTGTTTGGTTTGTTTCCTTTCTCCCCATCAGAATGAATGCACTGGAACTCTGACCACTTATCACCAGCATCCAGAGCAGAGCTTCTCATAATGACTCTGTCATTGACCGAGGAGAAGGAAGCCTAAGTGCACCTTTTCCAAACACACTGGACGTAGAGACACTGCAGGGCGAACAGTTATTGGTCTGAGAGGTTCACAATACTCCTCTTCATACACAAAAGGCCACCATAACACGGGTGTGGGGGGTGTACGCTCTGATCTTTTGTTTGCTACACTCCACATTCTAGAAGATTAGATCCCAAAATACTAACAGCACTGTCTCTTAGTCACAGAAGTACCAGAGATTTTTTTTTCATTGCCTGTGTTTTCTAAATGTTTCATTTCCCCTGGATTAATTTTTTCATTAATTATTACACAATATTGATCTTAGCCAAAAGGACAAAAATCAATCGTTATTATGCACAATTTATATGTAAATTTATATGTAAAAAAGACACTGATAAGTAAAATAAGCAAGATTAAATGGAAACAGTTGCCAACAGGGATAAATAAATAGTGTATTTATATACTAATAGTTAATTTGGGCTGTAGATAGTTTAATTTAGCAAAGAAATAACTGAAGCACTCCCCTCTCCATTTCTTTGTTAACATGGCTCTCACACTGTGTGGGCAGGCCACCGAATGCCCTGTCACACCAAACCCATGGTTTCTGTAATGTGGACCATCAGGCCTTTGTATTAGATAGCCAACTTCTTCATGGTTCTTTTCACAGGGGAGTTTCCAATTGGCAATGTAAGGCAATGTCTACTGAGGTGGTCTATGGTCCCTAGGAGCTCCCACCAAGTCTGGCCACTTGGCAAAGGCTCTGGCATGCAGTGTGGACCTGGAATCTTCAGTGTTTGACGAGGGCCCTGTAGACTAACACTTCTCAGGTCAGGAAGGAGACTCCAGGATCCTATCTCATTCTGATCTAAAGGAGGGAAGTGAAGGCCCCAGATCACTCTGTGCTAAAGATAGCCACCTACAGAGGAGACTGAGAGAGCTGAGCCAGGTCCCGGGAGCTACTCTTCAGACAATTTGTTGATAAGAAATATTATTATCCGATGTACGCGGGACTTTCTAATTCGGTGCCTGGTCACGTGCTATCCCATATAGTGTTTGTAACACAGTGACGTCAGTAAGAGTCCTGCTGGCAGAGGATAGAGTGAGCACATCACATGCTTTAAAGCTCACGACCATCAAAGTTACTTCAGCTCTGGACTCAAGATCAGAAGTCTCCCTGGACACAGGCTATTGTCTCTTTCAGTCACACCAAGTTGGAGGTGATGTGGAAATGGGCCAATCTGAAAGGTCTTAAGGGGTAAAATTAGGGGTGAAAATGATCAAATACATTGTATAAAATTCTCAAACAGTAAAAATATGAAATTCTCCAAAGAAATAGAAAAAGCATGTTTCTAATTCAAAATACAAACTTCACTAGCTATACCAACATCAGGGGAAAGCACAAGTTTCACCGACTGTACCAATATCAGGGAAATGCAGTTTGACTGTGCCTAACTAGAAGGACATAGATATCATATTTCTAATTCATATCTTCTGATATTATTAGTAAGATACCAGTTTTTAGCAAATTGAAAGACACCAATGTTCTTTCACATTTTTGGTTCCTTTCCCCCCTTTCTATCAGTAATTCATTGTTGTTGAAATTTTGTAAACACTGAAAAGTAAAAAGAAGCATAAATATATCACTTTTTTGGAAGTTTTATTAGTTCTTTGAGAGTTTTGTAATCTATTTTGATCACGTTTACCCACTCCCCCAACCCCTTCACATCTACCCCACCCCTACTCACACAACTTTACATCTTCTTTAAGGAAAAACCTCAAGTTCAGTGTCAGACGCCTGTGTGTTCTTGGCATGTGGCTTCCCCTGGAGTGTAGTCCACCTGCCAGGCAGGGGCCACACGCTTACAGAAAATTTACCTCCTCTGCCAGGGGTGGGGCTTCAAGCCTGTCTCTCCTCTCCAAGCTGGGGTTTTGTCAGGTTTGAGGTCGTGCAGCTCTTGGGTGTGCTCAATCCACCTGAGTTCACATGTGCAGCCAGGATGGCTGAGTGGTCTCAGGCACCAGACCCAAACACGTCATTCTTAACCCTAACATCTAAAGATGCTCTCAATGCTGGCCTACTTCCTTTCACTGTTTTTTTTTGTCACTTAAGACACATTCATGTCCATTCAAGATTTATGCAACTAATGTGGACTCTAAGGGTCAACTCATTTTGTGAATATATGTATGTATGTATGTATATATATATATACCTTTCCACAATGATCTAGCAGAACTAAAACATCAAGCTTGGTGATATTCAAATAAAGAACGAACCATGACAGCGTGGCATCTTGTTTGTGTCTGCCTTATTCTCAGTCCCAACACCCTCTCTTGACGCCAAATCCCACATTTGTTTATTAAATTATTCAATGATAAATATATACATCAGATGCCTGCTAGGCTGCAAGGCCTATCTAGGTATCAATGTATAACATTAATCACCAAGGCAAGATTCCTTACAAATAAAAGACAGCAATGGGCACAGTCAGTCAAACGTATTTTGAATGATAACCATACATGGTGACCTCAGGACGAAAGCATAATTCAAAAATACCTTTTGTTGAATAGAATCTAAAAATCTACAGAACCGTATAATAGAAGACTTAAATAAAGAGACCGAAAGCTTGGGCATTTGATGATGGAATGTTAAATCTTTTCCATCCCCTGAGATCTCTCAATCCTGCCTTACAACTGTTTTCTTTGGAAAAGGAAGATAGGGGTTAGCATTCTACCTTGAGAGTATAGTAGTGTGCGGTGGCACACACCTTTAATCTCATCCCAGCACTGGGAGGCAGAGGCAGGTGGATCTCTGTGAGTGTGAGGCCAGACTGGTCTGCATAGCAACTTCCAGGACAGCCAGGGCTAAATGGTAGCGCACTGTCTCAAATAGGCTTAGTGGTTCAGAGCACTGATCTTCCGCAGGACTGTGGTTCAGATCCCAGTGACCACACGGCAGTTCACAATCATCTGTAACTCTACTTCTAGGAGATCTGATGCCTCCTCTGATCTCTGTGGGCTCCTGCACATATGTGATAGCATGTATTTGCTCAGGCACACACATATAAATAAAAAATAAAAATGAATATTTGTATTTTCAAATGTTATAACCCCAGCTGTGAAAGTTCCAACACAAAAGTAAAAGTAAAGGAGGCGTGATGCCCCCCACCCCCATCCCTGAGACCAAATGCCAGACCCACAGTAGCGGCTTCTGTAGTAGTAGCAAGAGACGTGAAATCCTGACAAAAGTTTAGAAGGGAGAGTCTAAGAATAGTTAATGAAATCAAAGAGAATATAAACAAACTCATAAATTCAGATAGATAGCTGAATAAGAAATTCAAGATGGGTGTGGTAGCACACAGCTTTAACTCCAGCACTCAGGAAGCAGAAACAGGCAGGTCTCTGTGAGTCTGTGGCCTACCTAGTCTACAGAGTGAGTTCCAGGACATCCAAGACTCAAAAAAACAAAAAACAAAAACAAATAAATGAAAGAAGGAAGAAAGGAGGAAGGAAAGAAAGAGGGAGGGAGAGAGAGAAAGAGAGAGAGAAAAAAATTCAGTACAGGGGCTTGTGAGATGGCTTGGTGGTTAAGAGCACTGGCTATTCCTCCAGAGGACCCAGGCTTGAGTCCCAGGAACCCACGTGATGTCCTGTAACTGTCTCTAACTCCAGTTGTAGGGCATCTGAGGCCCTCTTTTGCCCTCCAGGGCATTAGGAACACACATGATGCACAGACATATATGCAAGCAAAACACCCACATATATCAGAACAACATAATAATAATATTTCAAGAACACAAAATAAATAAATCCAGCACAGGTTATCAAACAGGAGTTCAATAAAGACAGAAACATTGAGATAGAAACAATAAAAATTAATTAAAGGTAGAGGCTGTTCCTTGGCCTTGAACATGAGCGTGTCTATAACTGTGGTTGACGTGACTGCTTCAGAGCCGGGCTAGCAATGGGCAAGACAAACAGCGTCTATCTGGCTTTCTTGGAATGCTGTTCTTAGGAGCCAGTCTCTGGGCTGTGATAAAAGTTATGGAGCCTCGGGATTCACCTGAAGGCAAATTTCAAGGTGGCATTGATTTCTCAACTTTCCTTCTCTCTTTCTCTCTTCCCAGTGGTTATAAATTTCCCGTGTTCTACATAAAAATTGTCTATGATTCCTCAGAGTGCATAACAGAGGCCAAGCCATCAGACACCATGGTGGCATCTCCATCTATCTGACTTCCCGAACCACGTATCACAGGCTCGGGTGTCCATTCTGTACTTGGGCTCTTCACTCTGGCATGGGCCCATAGGTCAGTCATCCTACCAAAAATCCATTCTTGTGTTCTGAATCCATTCTTAATTTATGTATTTGCATTGCTATATGTGTCTGTGTGTATATGTATTTATATATGATGTGGGAGGTACACATGCCACAGCATGTCAGAGGTCAGAAGTCACCTTTGTGGCGTAAGTTCTCTCCTTCCACCCTTCCGTGGGTTTCGGAGATCAAATTGTTTGCTGGGCTTGTGTGACAAATACCTCACTCACTGAGTCGTCTTGGCATCCCTAAGGGTCCTATTCCTAAACACTTCTGATGAAGCCACTTCCTCAGCCCTTCCAAAGATTTTACAGACACTCTCTTCCTTGAGCTGTTCCGCGCTGTGTGTAAACATGTCTGCAGCTGATTCTATTCACTGCACTAGAACCTGGTACCGTCTGCCAGGTGAACTCTCTGAATGCTTAGCACAACACGTAATTACGTCTGTTATGGGTTCGTTTATTTCTGCCTGGGTTACTTCTGTGTCTCTAGCACCTTGGATAGAGCCAGGTATGCAAAAAGGAGATTAATAAATATTTGCCAAACCAACAAAGAATTTAGCACCTTCAACCATGAGGGTAATTCATTTGTCAACTGATCACAGAGATAATTAGATTCACACCTCAGTTACCTATTGCATCTTTAAACAATAACAAAATTGCAAAAATATTAAAAAGGAATGCAAATATAATTCTGACTTTTACTGAATTCAGACTGTGGAAGGGTCTGGAAAGAGACTCAGCAGGTAAGAGTGCCTGCTGTTCCTACAAAGAGCCCCACCCACGGGTGGGTCTGGACCCAGCACGCACAATGGGCAGATTACAACCCCCTAGAACTCCAGCCATAGAGGATCCAGTCCCCTTCCGGCACTCACGGACACACAATCACACACGCTTGTACCCACACAGACACACAAAGTGGTCCTCCCAGGAGAGCTAATAACGCAATTCCCTGGACTGATTCTGCCCTCAGCAAACCTGGCCCACATGACATGGACTCATGCACCCCGCTAACTGGGGGAGGTCAAGCCCAGCAGCCTCGATGATTCCAGGTGGACCACAGTCAAATAAAAGTGCTTTTCTAGGCCAACTCATTCTCCACAAAACAGACAATTTCCCACATCAGAGAAAAATATTAGTGGAGACTGAGAAGCCTCTAAAATTGGGGCTAGAGAGAGACGGCTCAGTGGTTAAGAGCACTGGCTGCCCTTGCAGAAGACTTGGGTTCAATTCCCAGCACCCACATGGCAGCTCACAATCATCTGTAACTCAGGTCCCAGAGGATGCCATGCCCTCTTCTGGTCTCTGCAGTCACTGCACGGACATATATGCAAGCAAAATATTCATACACATAGGAAGTAAATCTTTAAAAAAGAAATGATTAAGAGGGTAAACTTCTGTGTGATGGGAAGAGGCCTCTGCAGTCAAGTGGGGGATGTGGAAGGAAAGGGAAAAGGCTCCCAAGGTCCAGGTTACTTCCTAAGTCTAAACACTTCTTCAGAATGTTGGGTAAGTGTTGTCTGTCCAGTCACAGTAGGGTTTCTAAACACAAGGTAGAAGGCAGGCAGTGCAGCAGGAGAAGATGCTCAGGGTCAGAAGTACACAAACCTAGCTGCACACACCATACACATACACACCACCACCACCGCCACCACCATACACCCCTACACACACTATACAACACACCACACACACACACACACACCACCACCATACACCCCTACACATACATACAACACACACACACACCACTACCACCATCATACACCCCTACACATACATACAACACACACACCACATATACACACACTATATACACCACACACACAACACAACACACACCATACACACACTATATACACCACACACACCACAAACACACATATACACACACACAGGGCCTCTAGAATAACATGAGGAGAAGAGTCCATGACAAATGTCTCCCCTCTCTTCACCCATCACTCTCTCTAGAGAGCAGGAAATTAACCACAAAAGCAGATGGTGAGATATCGGAGCACATGATTTTTTTTCTAGTTTTCTCTCGGTTGTCAATTAGGTTTGTATTGAAAGAGGGCATTTGTGACTTTTTAAAAAGAGTGGGCTATTTCGAGAAGGTAAAAACTCCAAAGCCTGCACCCTGACACCTGTAACTCGTCCTCTATCCAGAGTGAAGCCACACAGAGTGGAGGGTGGCCATGTCGGCGACGCCTGTGTTGGCAGTGCCCACGTTAGCAATGCCTGCGTTTGTTTCTCTCACATGTGAGTTTGCAGGGCAAGTGTTAAAGAGAACAAGTCTTCAACACTTCACACCTTTGCCACAGTTCAAGATGAAATATCTTCTCGAGAAGAGTTATGGGTTTTAATGAGGTCAGAGCACACTGCTAGGCTTAAAGAGTCAGCTCACAAATCAAGCAGCTGGGTGGGCAAAACCCGGAGGAACCTCCTTCAGTGTTCCCAGGCCTTGGGCTCAGGACCCAGAGGAACCTCCTTCGAAGTGTTCCCAGGCCTTGGGCTCGGGGCCCTGCAGAAGGTGACGGACTCTCCATTTCTGGAAGACGACTTAGGCTCTAGACCTCTTGGAGAAAATTAAATATAACCTCCGCAATCAATACAAGGAGATTTTCCCACTGACCACTAATCTCTAAAATCCCGCTTGGAAATTGTCTAATATATATATATCACCTAGTACGTTTTAAAACTGTGTGTGTGCCACATGTGTACAGGGCTCATGGTGGCCAGAAGGTGTTGAATCCCCTGGAGTTGTGAGTAGCCTGTTGGGGTTCTGGGGGGCACACTTGGGTCCTCTGAAAGAGCATTCCACTGAGCCATCTCTCTAGCCCATATACAATAATATTTTTTGTGTGGAAATCTCATATAGCTGAATAATTAAGAGGAGAAAATTAGGGCCATATTAATGGGAACAAAGCATTTACCTCCCAAAGTTCTCGTTTTTTTCAGCAGATGTAAATGGGGCTCCTACTGAATCCAGACTCTATGCTGAGTGCTGAGAGGTGAGTGATAAAGCCTACAAGGCTGACCCCTGCTTTCCTGGAGGTGCAGGACTGGCGGCGGGGAATAAATGATTACCACTGTGGCCAAGGGGAGGAGGTATTTGAGGCAATCTGCTAGCAGAAAACCTAGTTCTGTTTCGAGGGTTGAGACCTGAAAGACAGAGAAGGCAAGCCAAGAGTGGGCACTGGTGAGCCTTGGCCTTCAGGAGGCACAGGTAGCTCAGGAACCACTAAACTGACAGGGTAGAGACCACTGCTGAGCCGCGCATGCGGCAGGGGAAGAGGAAGGCAGCTTTAATGAAGTGGGGGAAAGCTGGTTTCAGTCCTTAGGCCGAGAGCCCTGAGTGAGGGAGCAGGTGAATCTGATTCAAGCTAGCTGTGCTCTGCCTGAGTTGTATAGAAATGAGGAGATGTGGAGTCTTTCGGCGCCCCCATTTCCAGCCGCCCACAAGGAAGAACAGGACCACAGGCTGAGCCCTCTCGAAGACTAAACAAGACAGTAAGGATTGGGAAGCGGTGGTAGCAGGGTCAGGAGTTAAGATCACCCAGATCCTCAAAGTGAGTTTTAGGCTAATCTAAGGCAGCATGAAACCCTGTCTTCAAAACAGTTTCAGAGCAGATGTGGTGGCTCCATTGGTAAAGTGTCAGCCCGGCAAACCCAGCACCCCAGCACCCAGAACCCCAGCACCAGGGACGTGGAGACGGGAAGACCCTTGGAGCTTGCTGGCTTACCAGAACGTCCTACTGGTAAGCTTTAGGGTCAGTGAAAATTAAAAAAGACGAAGATCGGTGATGACCGAGGGTGTCACAATGACACACACAGCAAAAAGGACTAAGATTCACCAAGACCTTGATCTGGGAGGTGATGGAGGGAGGAGCTCAGAGTTGTCCAGGCTCATCTTGGATACAGAAGCCCCCGTCATTTATGTTTGCTGCAAAGACGGCCGTTCTAGAGCAGTGGTTCTCAACCTTCCTGATGCTGTGACCTTTAAAAACAGTTCCTCATGTCGTGGTGACCCCAACCATAACATTATTTCATTGCTACTTCATAGCTGTGATTTTGCTACTGTTACAGATCAATGTGCAGGGTATCTGATGTGTGACCCCAAGGCGGGTCGCGGCCCACACGTTGAGAAAAGTTAAGCACATTCGCAGTCAGCCACCTTTCTTGGCTCAGTAGCGTTCAGTGGACCCCGGCCATCTTCATTTTTAGCATCTCTATTCCATTCATTCTTTCATGCTTCCTGAGAATCTCCTAGAGTCCAGGCTGACCTTGAACTCTAAGCAGCTGAAGATGACCATGAACTCCTGATCCTTCTGCCTCTGCTTCCAGAGTGCTGGGATTCCTGGCGCTCACCACTGGGTCTCGTTCAAGTCTATCTCAAGGGTCTGTACTTTGTATGTTCTGCAGTATGTTCTCACGCTCAGTTGCCTTCTCTCCCATCCTCTCTTCCCAGATCCTACCACCATAAGGGATCATAATAATATTCATTTGACAAGTATTTGTTGAGCTCCTGGTCTACCACTGGGGCTGGGAATAGACAGTAAGAAGTTAGGTATATTTTCAGGCTCATCTCTTTTCTTCTGGAATGTTTCCCTGGTGAATTCCTCCTGGGCCCTGGTGTACTGTGGCAGCCTGCACATGCCACCTCCAACACGAGCTTACAGTGTGCTCTATTTGCTGTCCCCAAGGCCCTCTGTCTCCCCAGGAAACAGAGACAGTGACTTTCTGACATGCGAACTGAGACTGCCCCTGCCCGAGTGCAGCTCGTGGTGTTCAGCTGTTTGAACTGGTGGGAGCTGTGTTGACTCTGATGAGACACTCTGGTCCTGTGTTGTTGGCTCTGGCTCTCCTGGTGAAGGGCTAACAGCTTAGACTAACGGAATTCTTTCATTTGATCTACTGAGCTAACTCAAATGCTCCGTAAAGCATTGGGGTGTGATTCTGCATACAGGTGGAAGAACAACTCTGTTAAAACAGCTTTGGGGTTTGTTCTCTCAGCTGTGACTGTACCACCCCAGACAGCTCAGAGGCACAGTTTGTGAGACAGGGGCTGGGGCTGGGACGAGGCTCCGTGGGTAAGAGCGCTTGCTGAGTTAGGACCCCAGCACTCGCCTAACTGTGCATGCCTGAACACCAGAACGTCTCTCTGAAGAGCAGAGACGGGAAGATCCTTCGAGCTTGCTGGCCAGTTAGGTGTAGCTAAAGTGAGGTTACCATTCCTTGAGAGAACCTGGTCTCAAAGCCCTAAATCAGAGAGCAAGAGAGGAAAACCCCTGATTTCTGGCCTCCACATGCCTATGGAAAGGCACACCCCCGCACACATGTGCACACCACAGACAATAAATATATAAATAAAATACAGGGATGCTGGTGGTGATGAAGAAGAAGCTGGCTCAGTTCTCATTACAGTCAGCTGATGGGTGGAGCTTGTGGCCAGCGGCTAGTCACACGGGGATCAAGATCCTAAGATAATTGGTAAGTTTTCTCCCTCCAGGTCCAGTGGTCATCCGGGAAGCATGGACAGCAGGTGAGTGGCTGAGGGGTAAGAGCTAAGACTATAAACCAGGTAGATGGAAAAAATGTGTTTCAATTGGAGTTGGGACAAGGCCAAAGTGCAGTGGCTTATGGAAAATTCGGCAAAGAGCCTCAGGGAGGTCCCAAGTAGAGGAGACCTGGGCAGTGGGGAGAGGCAGAGGAAGACCTGCAGGCCTGTGTGTAAGGGGAGTTTTTCTGCTGAGGACCTCAGGGAAGCCATTGAAGGGCAATAAATGACAGAAAGGCACAATCCAATCTGTACTTGCCTCAGCGGGAAGTGCAATACACATCCTTATCCAGAATCTTCATGACTGCAGCAGGGATGTGTCTAAGGTTACTAGAATGACAGAATACCTTGCTTCCCCATGAAAAGAAAACAGATTTTAATATTGTTATTTTATGACTTACTTCAGGTAACTGGCACATAAAAGAAAGAATTACTATAATTCCTCAGACATAAAATAGGAGAGTGGATCCTTCTAGAAAGAATTCTTGTAAGAATGGGTTCAAAATCTAGGGTACATGTGTGCATGCACATACACACACACAAACACTGGACATGAAAATAGAAATGGGGGCTGCTTAGGAAAGGGAAGGAGAACAAGGGGGGAAGGAAGGGCCAGCAGAAGGTGGAGGGGTGAACATGGGCAGAGTCCGTGATGTATTTATTTGATCAAACTGTCATCATGAGACCCATAATGACAACATGGGTTGACAACAAGCACATGTTTGTCCCTTTGGAAAGCAAAATAAGAATGGCAAGCAAGATACTTTAATTACACAGCATGAGCTGTAAGGGCTGGCGAGATGGTTCACAGCCGGCACGGAGTTCAACCCTTGGGACCTACATGCTGGAAGGAGAGAGTTGCTTCCCACACATTGTTCTCTGACCCCAACATGTGTGCCTCCCACACAGAATTAATGAACTTAAACGTGATAAAAACTGTAAAAATATCAGAGACATGGCAACCTACCTGGATAGTTTAGAAAACCTTAGGAATTATCTTGTTCAGCTGCTCTCAAGCCTGGCCTCAGGAGCACGGATGCTCTTAGAAACTGTAAACCCACAGAGATTTGGGTTTGAGTTACTAATATAAACTGCACTGGAAAAGGAAAATCAAGAAAAATTGGGCTGAATGGATGGATCAGTGGTAAAGAGTGCTGGATGTTCTATTCTGAGGACCCAGGTTCAATTCCCAGCACCCACACCCACTCACAACTGGCTGTAACTCCAGTTCCAGGGGATCTGACACCGTCATACCAATGCACATTAAGATAAATTTTTTAAAAAAAAGAAAGAAAAATTGAAAGCACCAGAATGGACAATCACTAGTTCCCTTTCCTTGTCTACCAGAGCCACGGTGTCAGGTCACATATTTCTTTCAAGAAATATTCCACCTCATGCTCCTGAGGGTGAGAGAAAGGTAGCAACATTTAGCATTGATATGCCACACTCAGAATCATTAACCAGCTAGAGAAGTTGGCCAAGACTACGGACCAGGTCACATAGTTGGTGGAGTTGGAGCTGGGGAGAGTTATATCTGCTCACCTACAGGGCCACCTGTCACTAACAATTCCTCAGTGTGATGGAGTAAGATTTATGGACTGCAGTTCTTGGGACTCAAAACATGGTGCCCTATAATATCTGCCCTTTGAATGTTGGGTATTTTTAACTGAGAAGATGAGCAGGATCATAGACTGTGACCTTTCCCCATCCTTTCTCCAAGCCTCTAAGTCCTTCAGAAAAGAACCATAGAAACCAGAGTTCTCCTCAAGGCTAGTTAATGGGATTGGAACTCTCCCCTAAAGCAAGCCATAAAGTCAGGGAAGAAAATCATTCCAGAAGGGTTCTGCCCCATCCCTGGGGGAAGGAATGCTACACAGAAGAAGCCAAGAGGAATCTGAGCAGACAGGCCTTGCTGGGTTCCCCTTGGAATTGTCAATCACAGATCTACACAGCAGTCCATTCTTCCTCAAATCTAACCACAAATGCATCCAATGCTGGGCAAAGAGTCCTCTTGTCTGGAAGCTTTTGTGTCCCACTAACGTTGACTCAACAATTCAAGATAGGAGTCTATACCTTGTTACAGGAGGGATGGTTGTGACCTTCACCATGGGTGTAGGGTGACATCACACCTTTCACTCGTCAGTGACCACGCAACTGTGAATCTTCCCTAGCTCTCGTAACAATCGCACAATCATCCAACATAGGTGCTCTTGACCATTCATATCTCTTAGTGGGCAACCATCCCATTTTACTTGGAGATGTCACAGGTTTGATGCTGAATGATTGGTCAGGGGGGTCCCTCAGTCCTAGGCAAATCAGGATAGTTGATCACTATAACTGTCCCCAGAACTGTGGAGCCTTCAGCATCCAGATAATAGACAATGAAATAGAACAGAAAGCACACCTAACTCCTAAAATCTTCAACCCCAAAACAAACTCATCTCATCTGTTTACATTTCATGATGGGAAGTAGCTGCATGGATGAAGGAGGCTGGTACCCAGAAGACAAGTTGGGCAGCTGGGGTCTTGGAAGAGGAGAATATAACTGTTGAGTAGACTCTTTGATATACATTTTTTTCCTTAGAAACTGTGAGTGTTTGCCTGCATGTAAGTACATGCACCACATGTGTGCAGTGCCTGTGAAGACCAGAAGAGGGCATCTGATTCCAGGGAGCTGAAGTTACAGATGGTTGTGAGCTGCTATGTGGAAGGTGGAAATCAAACCCTGCAAGAGCTGCAAAGGTTCTTAAGCCCTGAGCCCTAACTCTTAGTTATCTTTACCAAAAAAGAAATGACGTTCATTCCATAACTCTGCTGCAAAGAAGAGAAAGAAGGCATCACAGAGCCCATTTATACTTGAGATTATACGATGAAAAAACTCTGCCCACCAAATAGTAGTGCTGATGTATCACCAACTTAATTCTGAGGCAGAGGTCTTGCTTTAAAACACTCACTAAAGATGGGCATGGTGGCACAGGCCTTTAATCCTAGCACTCTGGAGGCAGAGGCAGGCAGATCTCTGAGTTTGAGGCCTACTGTGCTATCCCCTCAACCCACAAAGTACACTACTTTTCAAAATAGTTACTCCTTAGGAATATTGGATAAAACTCTTTACTCTTTCCACTGTAAAAAAAAAATTTAAAAAGCAAAGCCAAAATATCTTCCTCATTTGATGTGTGCATATGTATCTTTGTATCTCTGAGTGTGTATTTCAAGTATTTCACCGGGAGTTTCTTTCACATCTTACATATGAAAAAAGAAAAAGGAAAAGTCAGTTTCAAAGCTCCAAGTTCTTATTCACAGAATGAGATTAGAATATTGTGTGTGGTGTCTTTAGTTGAAATAGAAGCATCTGCTGTGTACTGAAGCAATGGCACTCGGAAAGAAGAACAGCTTACAGGTGGATAACTCAGGCCTGAAGAACTTTCCAAAGAGGAGGGGAGTTTCTTTGAGTTTTTTTTAATCTCTTATTTTTATATTTCAAAAATAGAATTGAACAAGAGTAGAAGAAGAAAGAAAGAGGGGAAGGAAGAAGGGAGGGAGGGAGGGAGGGAGGGAGGGAGGGAGGGAGGGAGGGAGGGACGGAGGGACGGAGGGACGGAGGGACAGAGGGAGGGAGGGAGAGGGAAGGAAAAGGAAAGACACAACAGCTATTATCACTGAGGTGTGTTTTCTTCAGTTCCAAAACCTTTCCTTCAAAGGCAACAACAGAAACTGTTTAACCTTTTCGTGGCTCTGAGAAGTGGACCGAACTTGCAGACTTAAAGAGCAATTGGTATTCATTTATTTTGTTTTTCAAAATCCACAAAAGAGCAGTCCCTTTGATATTCTACTAAAACCACAGGTAAAAGAGGAAAGTTAGCCAGTCCCGGGCAGGCTTGGTAGACCTTGTCAGCATTTAAAAGCCCCAGGCAGCCCCAGGCTTCTAAAATGGAGATGGCCCCCCTCCAGTCCTGAGTCTGGCTTCCTCTCCAGTCCTCACCGAACATTACCACCCCATCAATTCCCATATCCACTTCACTCTCCCTTCTCCTTGGGTTTGGCCTCACAGACTTAGCCCTTTGTCTCCATGAGAAAGGAAAACTGGTTCAATCCCAAAGCCTCCCTGGGTCCCTGGGTCTCTGGGTCCCTGGGTCCCTGGGTCCCTGGGTCCCTGGGTCCCTGGGTCCCTGGGTCCCTGGGTCCCTGGGTCCCTGGGTCCCTGGGTCCCTGAGCTGTTTGTAGCTACAGGCCTGCCAAGTGCCTTTCCTGAATCCAGATGTCCCCGCAACTCCAGGGTTTGTAACTTGAGAGTTAAGGTCTAGGTGGCCCTGGGGAATCCTGTAGACTGCCATCTCTTCATGCCGAAATGAGCACAGACAGGCAGCAAACTGGGTGCCTTCAGCTTCACGAACGGTCTCATGAAAATGGGCATGGGGGAGGGAGAAAATGAAATTAGGTCCTCAGGTTTTAAAAGGGGGTTCGAGACCTCCTTGCCTGCCTTCAGGATAGTTTTATGAAGGAGTTGAGAATAAAATTCAGCATCTTTCACAAATAAGAAAGTTGAAGTTTGGGCCATCACAGTGGTTCAATAGATAAAGGTGTTTGCCACCAAGCCTGATACCTGAGTCCTGCAGTCATGTTTCACACGGTGGGAGGAAGAACTGATTCCTGAAAGTTGTCCTCTGACCTCCACACTCAAGCAGTGGTGCACACGCGCGTGTGCGCACACGCACGCACACAGAGCTTTCTACAGCAAGGGCAATGCGGAGAGTGGGGTATGCTCAAATAAAACTGTGCTTTATTGACAATGACCTTGTATAACCTTACATAATAGAATATTTTTAAAAGAAGAAAGGGGGCTAGGAAGGCAGCACCCTATTTTAGTAGGAAGAGAAAAAAATCTGAAAGAACTCTAACCTGTCGTTTGCCAGACGCCAAAGACAAAGAGGGGAATTTGTGGCATAATGGTTGTCTTTTGTGTCCTTCTCAAAATATTCAAGCTGAGTAATATGAGAGATTAAATGTATTGCCCAGACTTCCAACCAGAGGCAGAAACTGCTAGCAAAAGAAGCTTTAAAGAGGAGCTTGGCCCTTTCTTAGAGACGGTTAGAAAGCAGACCACTTTGAGATGTGGTGTAGAGAGTAGCCTTTCTCCTGTGACGTCCATCCAACCGCTTTAATGAAATTTTCCTAACATCCACCCAAGACTAAGACATGGCTTGGCATTTCGCAGGAGGAGGGGGAGAGAAGGGAGAGAGAGAGAGAAGGAAAGAGGAGAGAGGGAAGGGGAGAGGGGGAAGAAAGGAGAGAGAGAGAGAGAGAGAGAGAGAGAGAGAGAGAGAGAGAGAGAGAGAGAGAGAGAACCAGTCTCTCTCTAGTTTCTCTCATAGCCTGGATTCTCCTAGCTTGGGTTCTCCTTCTTTTGCCTTAGTGATGAAGATTCCCTATTCACACCTTCCTTCTATTGAGGAAAAAAGAGAAAGTCACTACTTTTCCCCTCAAAAAGTAACAGGCTGAAGTTTTCTGACCTGGTGTCTCTTCTCCAAGATGACAGAAAATCTCCAGGTGTGTCCAGTGTTTCCTTCGCTAGGTCCTTTAGAGTTTTGTCTAGTGTCTAGGTCCCTAGCTCTTCACTGTCACGTAGAATTGGTACCATCTACACAGCAGCTAAGTAAACGCAGGCTCTGCTATCACTGAGGACAGAATGGTGACTAAACAGAGTGGGGGCTCACGAAAAGCTTAGTCCAGAGCGGGTTGCTGGCACTGATCAAAGAGTCAGACAGATTTTCCTAGAAGTCTCAGGCTTCTTGACAAACAGAGGATGGCCACAGGGAAGGAGTCTTCTGGGGGAGCTAAAGAAAGAAGAGAGTAAATCAACCTTGAGAATGGAAAAGGAGGGGGGACATTAAGAAGGAGTCTCCATTTTCTAACAACATAGCTGGATAGACGTAGTATTTCCCACACAGATGGGAAACTTTGCACACCAAATCTGAGAGATGACCATGAATGTGACTTGGGTGTATTGGTTTGAGGCCATGAGCTCAATGATGCATCAGATTCTCAAACCCCTTTGACAATCATATGGATTAAATGTTGCTATTTTAAACCTTTCAAAATAAGCCTAGTCTGTTAGCATGTGATCTCTTCCTTTGCAGAGAAAACCAAGCTGTAATAATAATCCACAAGCATTGTGGGAATCAGGCCACTTTTGGTGATTATATCCATCAGTTCATTCAGATGTGTATCTGAATATCATGTATTGAATAGGTAGATATTATAATTTTGTCATAACAAATATATAATTGACCTGAAAATAGTCAGACACTTAAGTAATCATGTGTGTGAGGTGTGTGTGTGTCTGTGTATGTGCATAGTATCTGTACATGTGTGTGTATATGTGTGTATATATATATATATCTGCTAGTGTGTCTGTGTGTATGTGCATTGGGTGTGGGTATTGTGTCTGTGTATGTTTGTGTACTAAAATATTCACGCAGGAAACATCCTGAAACATGATAAATTTAAACATTAATATCTGAATATTGATGTGGGTGTATATAAGCCTCCACTCAACTATTAACATGTTTTATTTATTAGGAACAGAGTTTCAAATGTGTGGGCTTTCATCATACCCTTTAACTCAGAGGTCAGTGTCAGCTACTTAAGACGGTTGCTCACAACGGCCTTCCTCGAGCCGCGTATCAAAGCAGTCCCACCCAGGAGGCCCTTGTTCACCCATTCATCATCCTCACATTCGCTAACAAACCCCAAGTGGTTTTCATGGGCAATGGGTTGATGGATCCTCCCTGACACATTGCACACAGGGAACATGCTTGCCTCGGTCTTGCAGCCCTCAGGCAAGGGGGGGGAATCCAGGCATCGGCATCCATGCCTGCCAAGCATGCAGGTACCCTTCCCCATAACCAGTGGCGATGTGTTGGCGAATTCTGATTCTGGGCCACATAAGGTGGACTGAACATTGACACTGGATGAAAGTTTACAAGCTTGTGAATGTCCTTATCACTCTTGACGCCTCTAGATGAATTCATCTGTGTTCTTAACACGGCGCTGGTGGGGCGAGTGAGGACGCAGGCAGGAAGGAGCCACACCAGCGAGGTTTCTCAGGATGCCACGGGTGCTGAGACTCGGAAGTGTGCAGTGTGGCTAGGGTATTTCATTCAACTAACAAAACCCAGTGAAAAAGGTGAAGCGGTGTGTACACAGGGCAACTATTATTTTGGCAGGATGGCTTAGAATATATTTTAATTTGATATTTGTTTGTTACCTATTTTCGTTTTATTTTTGTTTGGAGACAGAGCCTCACTCTAGCCCCAGATATCCTGGAACTTACTAGGTATAGATGCCAGGCTAGTCTCGAATGAACAACAGCCTCTTGTCTCAACCTCCCCCGTGCTGGGACTAACAGTGACTGATCATTTCTGTATATACGATCTTCAGGCTCCAGGTGCTGGAACAACCACGCCATTGCTGTATTCATTTGGAGAGACCCAGGTTGTCATAGGGAAAAGAATGTCCCCATTACACAACCATTCTTGTGTGTAGCTGCTTTCCCGAGCTATCTCTGAGCAGGGAGGTGTTTGGTGTGAGGCTCGCTGATTCAGAATGAAGATGCCACACAGGAGTGAGGTGCCAGGTGAGGCAGAGCTACAAAAATGAGCGAGCTTGTCAAGCAAAGCTGGCTGATTGATTTCCACAGAAAAGGCCACGAACCATTTCCTAGGGGGAAGTCAGGTGGGAGGGACTCCCAGGAAAGAGACACCAAGAGACAATTTGAAAGTCTAACTATGACTTACCAAGAAAGATCTCTTACTTGGTTAATTTTTTAGTTTTGTATTAGTAGAAGGGGAAGGAGAGAGTGCACACCACTGGAGTGGTTTTTCTTCACGCCTGTGTGGGGTTCAGGCTTACCTGGCCAGTGGTTTTACCCACTGAGCCATCTCACCAGACAACTCTGTTCCTTCTTATGGGGAATTCGGGACGTTTGATTTTATTGAAGACTCTGGACATCAAAATTCCTGTCTGTCTGGGGTTTTACTATTAGAGAAGGAATAAAGGAAATGGGGTTATTTGCACTCTGCACCCCAGATGCTCAGGAGTCAAGTGTGGCACCAGGAACGTCTCAGCTGCCATGAGGAATAGCATTTGTTAACAGCAGCTGGTAATCGTGGCCACAGAGGATGGACGCACCCCACCTGGTGGAAAGGTAACTTTTCCTCTTTTCCCCACCAGAGTGTAAGTGACCAGGACAGACAAGAATCTTACACAACCCTCTTTTCTCTCATTTATAACAATGGCATCTTGTTCACCACCCTTAGCATGCTAACAGCTTGGAGCTATGTGAGGAGAAACACACTGAGTGTCGTGGATTAGATTTGGACTTTGGAACCAGGTTGGTCAGGTGTGACGTGTTCCTCCTGTGCCATGATCATGCCACTCAAACATTCCAGAAACTTTGAAACCCATCTGATTTCTGTTTCTTGTGTCTGACTTGTCCAGTAAGGTTTTCTATAGAGGCAGCCCCCTTTTCTCAACTCACTGAACTTAGTCTCGGTAGTAGACATATTGAACTATTCCCTGGTCTTGGCTCCCTGACTTTCAATCTTTGAAGTAGCTCATGTCTAGGATTGCCTGCTCTCCACAGGCTCTGGCACAGCAGCAAAGAGAGCCAAGAAAAATCATGTGAAGGCTAGATATCATCGCTTCCTTTTTCAACAGTCAAAATGGTACCAGTGCGCTAAGGACGTAGCTCGGCTGGGAGAGAGAGAGCGCTTGCCTAGCGTTGAGCAAGGTTCCGTTCAATCCACAGCACCACACAAATCAGTGTGCTGATAACTGATGCCTGCAGTCCCAGCACCCAAGGCAGGAGACTCAGAAGCCCAACATTGGCCTCAACTGCATAGATAATTTGAGTCTGACCTGGACTACTTGAGATCCAGTTTCAAGAAAAAAAAGTGCCAAGGGAAGCTGGGGCTGAGTATCACTCAGCAGTAGAGCCCATGTTTAGGGTGTCCAAGGCTGTGTTTGACCTCCAGCAAAATAAGACAATGAACCAGAGGCCTCTTTTATTTTTATTTATTGATTTATTGGTTTGGTTTTTTTGAGACAGAATTTCTCGATGTAGCCCTGGTTGTCCTGGAACTTATTCTATAGACCAGGCTAGCCTCAAACTCAGAGCTCCACCTAAAGCTTTGCACCACCTCCACCCACTGAAATCTCCATTTCTATAAACATGAAAAACTGCCTTAAATAAGCCTTTTCTTTTTCTTACATCTTAAAACCTTTGATTTATTCTTTGACAATTTCATACATGTATGCGTTGATCCAACCCCCACCACCCCAACTCCCACCTCCAACCCCCACCTTCCCTGCATGCACCTTAACACCCCCCTCTCACCTCCTGACCTCTCCCTTTGCACATGTGTGACTCTTAGTCCAATTAGTGCTTCCTGCTGGAGCATTGACCAATCTTGTTGACTTTAGCTTATGCAGGTAACTGTAGTTACCATGAGCTAATGAGTACAATGGCTCACCATGCCCAGAAGACAGCATTTCACGGTGCTCAATCCAAGCCTTCTTCCTCCCCTCTTCCGCAACGTTCCCTGAGCCAGGGTGTGTGTGTGTGTGTGTGTGTGTGTGTGTGTGTGTGTGTGTGTGTGTGTAGATCAAAACTCCATTTACCGCTGAGCGTTCGGCAGTCACTTAATTCTCTGCACGCTGCCCAATAAGCATGTTCTCTTACTGCGACGTCTTAATAAACCAGTTGTTGGCATCTCCAATGAAATTTAAAGTGAGTTCAGTCAGAGAGAAAGCCTGGAGATATAAACACATGTCGGGATAGATTTCAACCTTTCTTAGCTGGCTCGCTGTTCCAACTTCTGTAGCTTTTATTATCACATCCTTAAATATCGAGCCTAGGCCTTTCTGGGATAAATAATCCCAATGTTAAAATTTTACCACAAGGTTCTTTTGTTTGTGATTTGGGTCTTCAGGGCATCATTCATCTCTCTTCTACTACACTGCACAGATATATTCTAATTAATATTTTTACATTCCAAGTCATTATTTTATTCACGATATTGGGCCGATATGTCTCTAGAATCGCCAAGATCCCATGTTGACACAACTGATCAACAGAAAGCCACCATTTGGCTTTAGTAGGCCCTGTGCTGAGACACCCACACACCAGAGATGCCAACCGGCCGTATTACTGTTTTGTTTTGTTGGTTTTTTTTTTGAGCCAAAGAGAAAATTTTCACACATTTTGTTTGCTTCTCATCCACCACCTTTCCTGCCAAAACAGTATGCTGCCAAATCATGATAAGAAAAATGGTAGAAATAAGAGCTATCCAAGGGGCTGGGGAAATGGTTCAGTCAGTGAGAGAACTTGCTAGGCAATCGTGAGGACCTGAGTTCAGATCCCAAGAACTCATGTAAAGAGTCGTGCCTGAGACCCCAGCACTGTGGGGAGGGCCAGAGAGAAGAGGATCGCTGGGGCTTACTGGCCCCAAGAGCAGCTTCAGAGACACAGAGCGGTAGAGGGTCCCCAAACATCCTCTTCTGGCCTCCGGATTCATACATGTGCATACACCATAGCATGCACAAAGTCTGTTTAACAAGACATTGTTCTTTCTGGGGCGGACACACCCATACACACACACACATACACACATCTCAAACACATACCTACATACCTGGTGGAAAGAAGGCATGAAGAAAGTACTAGCTTTGTATTAAGAGTTCTAACCCCCTAAAATAGAATTAAAAATGCTGTAACATGATAAAGATTCAGTAAAAATACATATAAATAGTTTTATTGTGGGCTCTTACTGTCCTGGACCAGCATCTATCTAGTATGACATTAAATCGATACATTCTGAGAGACTGAGGCAAAGGAAGGGTTACTAAAGAGAATGGGTAAAAACAGTGCAGACACTAAGTCCTTGGCAAACCCCCATAGGGTGCCTCAATGTCAGATGAGGAGTTAGGATCTTTATGATAAATGTCAAGGGTTTGCTGTTACACAAGGGCCAGGTAAATTCTGGGTGGAAACTGGGCCATGACACTAGAGATGAGTAGTCAGGAACGGGGGGACTTTACAGGAAACGGGGTGCTAGCAGGTAGATCATCCAGGCCATTTCACCCCATGTGACACAGAATCCAATCAGATAGGAGGTTTTTATCATCTGTCTGAAAGAACAGGCATGATCTCAGGAGCACCTCATTTCTATGAATGTGTGTGCGTGCGGGGGTACTTGTGCATGCAGGGGTACTTGTGCATGCAGGGGAACTTGTGCATGCAGGGGTACTTGTGCGTGCAGGGGTACTTGTGCATGCAGGGGTACTGGCTATGTAGGTACATGAATCCTGTCTCCACTTTGCTCAGTGCTTGGATGACAATGATATACCACAACTCTGCATTTTTTTTTTGTTTGTTGTGAGACAGGGTTTCTCCATGTAGCTCTGGCTGTCCTGGAACTCACTCTGTAGACCAGGCTGGCCTCAAACTCACGGAGATCCACCTGCCTCTGCCCCTCAAGTGCTGGGATTAAAGGCATGCACCACCACTGCCTGGTCAAAACTCAACTTTTTTTTTTAACTCAACAGTTTTTAAATGTGGTTTCTGGGGATCAAACTCAGGTGAGCATCTCCCCAGCACTTCCTTTCTAGGATTCTAAATGGCTTCTACTACCATGAGTCTCTGAGTCACTAGCAGCAAGCCAGATTTCCTTTACCTGAGCAGATCAAAGACAGAATCCACCCAGCCTTGTCTTGTCCACACCCGACCCCCAATCCACAGCACTCCAACTCCAAAGTTTTCCTTAATCAAACGTGTTCTCATTCTGCTGCCTCGGTGTTGTTTTGGCAACACTGCATGTTCCCTACACTTTGGCAACTCCCTGTGCTCTCTGCGCCTTGGCAACCCCACGTGCTCTCTGCCCTTTGCTCCCTAGAAAGTGACTGTCACGGTCTTTGTGCTACCGAGTGCTGTGTCACAGCATCTTCATCTCTGAGAGATCAGAGGAAAGGCATGAGAAAGTAGGAACACGTGTTAAAGCTTACTTTCTCTGCCTGTCTCTGGCTGCAAGATTGGACCATCACAGACTCCAGCCGGAGAAGGAGAGAGAGGAGGATGCGTGGGAGAGGAGGGAAAATGTGTGCTCGGAAGTCAGAAGACACGGATTCAATTTGTTCTTTGTCCTTCCTTGTGTCACTTTGTGGAAAAGACATCATCTCTCTAGTCTGGGATATTCTCGACGGGAAGACAATGGTAAACATTGCTGATCTCATAGGGATGGTCTTAGGATTTCCGGAGACCATACTTTCCCCAGAAGAGCTTGTCTTTATGGGGAAGATAGGGAACCTCATTCATTCAGCATGGTTACTAGTACATGAGAGGTCATAATGGCCATTGGATGTACTTCGAGTTGGCAAAGATCGAGAGAGTAAGGGTTAAACTGTAAAAGAGAATCCTTATCTATGACTAAGAGTGTATGGCTCGCTGAGACACAGCACCTTCTCTGGGAGACTCATCTTTAAAGGTTGGTGTTAATCTAAGGCAGGGGTTGCCAAGCAGGGGTCCTCGGCTGATTGTTGGTCTATCTGGCCTGCAGATGTTTTAAAGTTTAATTATTCTTCTCCTCAAAATTATGACATTTGGGAACTAGAGAGATGGCTCAGCAGTTAAGAACCTTCGCTACTCTTAACAAAGTTTGGCTCCCAGCACTCCCGTTGAATGGCTTGCAACCAGCTATAAACCGGATCTAGGGAGTTGTCTGACCTCCACAGCCATTGACACACGCATGGTACACACACACTAAGATCTGAAAAGATGGGAAGTTTGCACGGACGGTATATGGATATTAGTGGAAGAGTGTTCACCTAGCATGTATAAGGCCCATGTCTGATAGCCAGCAAGACACCAGACCAACAGCTCAAGGAAATTTTTCATTAAAAAAAGAACCTGAGTTTGATCTCCAGAAACAATGTTTTTAAAATACCAAGTTTTGGTCAGGTGGTACTGGCACATGCATTTAATCCCAGCACTCGGGAGGCAGAGGCAAGTGGATCTCTGTGAGTTTGAGGCCAGCCTGGTCTACATAGCAAGTCCCTAGGCAGGCAGAGACCCTGTCTGAAAAAAACATATATATAAATAAGATTCCAAATTCTTGGAAACCCTTTTTAAGCTTGGCAGCTGAGGTCCTTGTTTCCAGATGAAGCCGCCTGGCAGAGCTCAGGGCGGCTAGCCCGGCAGATATGCTCTCTCTCCTGCGGTCCCCGAGGGTCCCCTATCTTGTCCTGTCTCTTGACTCATTTGATTTTGGAAGCATCACACTAGATGAACTCTGGGCTCTGGGTTGTTCTGGCTGGGGACTAGGAACCAGCCCTGCTGAGGGCACAGATTCTGATAAGGCCACAAGGACTTACAGGGGGCGTCTGCAGTCCTCCAGGCCCTGAGGCCTCAGATGACATTCCTTTCCTCCTTGCCACACAATGGCGGTTTCGCAATACGGAAGCTAAGCCACATTGGATAGCTGTTCCTGGCATACGCTGTGCTGAAGCGTTATTGCTTCCAGAAAACATCAAGTTTCAGAAAACCCACTGCCCCGGTTTTCCTCCCAGAAACATCTCGAAAAGTCACTTCTAGAGTGAAGGAAGGTGGCGCATGAACAAGTGAGGGTGGCCAACCTCAAGAGAAGCATGGGCTCTTTCCTCTATCCTGTCTCTGCAACACGTTCATTCTGTGAGCTTCCAAAAGTGACTAGACCTCAGAACACCTCTCCAGGAAGAGAAGGTCTGGAACAGGGCTCTGGGGATCTGGATGGGCCTCGGTGGCTGCTTCCATGGCATCCAAGCCTTCCTCTGGCCAGCAGTCCCAGCAAAGAGTTCCAGCTCATCAGGACATTTGTCCTGTGTGTCATACACAGATGTGTGGGGGTGGGCACATGTGGGAACCTCGAATTCTTCATCCCAAACTCTTCATCTCAGCTTCCTGACAGGCCCCTGAATTCCTCAGGGAAAACCAGAATTCCTCTACTGGACACCCACACCAAGTGAAGAGAAGCAAAGTATGAGAGAGAGAGAGAGAGAGAGAGAGAGAGAGAGAGAGAGAGAGAGAGAGAGAGAGAGAGAGAGAGAACAGATGTGGATACAGGAGAGAAGCAGTAGGGTGTACTATGCTGTGGTAGTTAAATCGTTATCTTCTTTGAATTCCTTTAAAATAAATATAAAAAGACAAGTAATTTTCTCACCTAATTTGCTTCTGGAACTGATAATTAAGTGTCGCCGGCTGCATCACCAGAATGAGTTTGTGATACTTGCTGCAGTGGCTTTGCATATTTAAGGAGGAAAATGTTCTTTGTAGCATGGTAAAAATACCATTTTATGAAACTCTCCCTCAGGCGGTCCAGGAGCCTCCATTCCCTGTTTAGGGATCTGCAAGACTCAGAGATAAGACAAAATCAACTTGACACCTAACCGCTTCTGTCCACCTACCTCTGGAGAAACAGCCCTGGACCCAGGGGTGTTACAGAAATTCCAGTTCTTTCAAGACAGACTTGCTCCCTGGGCATCTGTGTATATCTCAATTACTCTATGTTCCCAAGCCCTTGGAGGTCAAAATTTAGTAGAGAGAGAAGACAGCACTATAGTGAGGTGTCCTGACGCAGCCTGTGTGGGAGCCCAGAGGGATTTGCACAGACTTCAGTGTGTCACCCAAGTCTCAGAGCCGTCTCCTCCTCTCCATGGAGAAACTAACTGGAGGAGAAGCTCTGAGGCTGCACAGAAAGGAATTAGTGCAGTCTAGGGAGAGTCAGACAGCCATAGCTGTAGCTACACAGTCACCATCATCACCAGCATCTAATTCTGTGAGCCCACAGAGGAGTCATGTCAGAATAACACAGGGGAATCTTAAAATATGTAATTGCGGGTTCCACGCCCAACCGCGCTGGGACTCTCAGGTGTGTCCTAGTGGGCTCTCGGAAGGTCCCTATGAGAATAAATGTTCGGACAAGCCCGAACATGGATCTGGGCTCTCTTTCACAGGCTGGAGGGAATCAAGGCAGGGACAGTGATAGCTCCTGGAGGACTCAAGATGCTCCTACGAGAATCATTTCGTTTAGGTTGACGAACGCTGTATTCATAATGGTGGTTGGATGTAAGTGGTCTGTCTCCCAGCATCAAGATTCCTTTGTGTTTTGTTTTGCATTGGGTTTTTGGTTGGTTGGTTGGTGATTTTGTTTGCTTGTTTGTTTTCAAGATAGAAGGGCCTCCAGTTTAATACTAGTCAGGGATGACCTTGAACCTACTGACTTCGCTACCTCTATACTTCATAGCCTGGGAATACAGGCACAAACCACTACATCCACTTCATTCTGGGGAGTGAACATGCTTTTTGTGTGGTGGGCAAAAGGCCTATCAAGGGTCACAGACAGTCCCAGAAATGCTTATCTTTAAGTCAGTCTTACAGCCAATCTCGGCCACTGCGTTTCACGGTGATTCCCCTCTGGAGTGGGAGTTTGATTCCCAAACAATATCTAGAGTTACCTTTCTATTAAAGCGCCGGAGGAAAGGAGCTGATTGCAAAAGGCATCTGGTACTTAGAGACAAGAGTTGCCGTTACCATTCCAGGATCCACAACTCCCCCAAATAATTATCTCACATCAAGTGGCACCAGAACCTAGCTTGAGGAACCTGGCTGCAGAAGGGCCTGTCAGATCAAGCTCCCCTCCCCCACGAAGGTCCTCAGGCCTCTCTGTGTGGCTGCTCCCTTATCTGCACCCCTTCAAATCCCAAAGATTATCAATAGCAATTTTCTCTCTTGGCTTGTCAGGCAGGCGCCCTTCAGGGCAGGAGACAATCGTCAGCAGAGATCAGTTCCCTCTGTTTGGCTAGAGAAGCATGCATCACAGGCTCTCTTGGAGAGTGACAATGGAGAACCACAGTGGTTCAATAGTTTGGCGGTTGCTAAGACCCACTCCCGAATCCTACAGGATATAGCTTGAGTGCTCAATAAAATTATTAAGACGAGAAAATAGGATGTTAATCCGCACTGCTCTTCTGAGCTTGGAATATAATAAACAGAAATCAATGGGGGAAGCTACTACAGGGGTGTTGTGAGAACTCCCAACAAAAAGAGGTCTAAACTAAATTGTTGGACAATCTCCTGATGTGTGTTGCTAGCTCGCCTGTTGCTATTGTTGCTACTCAAGGGTTGTGCCACTCTTAGGAAACACATGTTCTATGCTCAGCTCCAGGAAAACTTCCATTTTTAAAATATAAAAAGAATATGTGAGGACTGGTAAGATGGCAGTGGGTAAGACACTCGCTGCTCAAGGGTGAGGATATGAGTTCAAATCCCTAACGGTCGTGTAAGGAGTCACACATGTACCTGGAACCTTGGCACTGTAGGGAACAGACACAGGAGGATGACTATGACTTGCTGACTGCCTCTTTAGCTCTGGGTTCAAAGAGACCCTGCCTCAAGGGAATGAACCAAAAAGGGATGGAGCAGAACACTCAGTGTTCTCCTTTGGTTTCCATTACACACATGTATTTACTCTGACACACATGCACATATAACACACACACACACACAAATGAAATAAAATTTAAATGTAAAGAGGACGTCTGAGAACGGGGAGTCCTGTCATCAGTGCTAGTGTAATTACCATGGTGGAGATCTGGGTCCCTGTCTGGAAGGCTGACCACTTAGTTCCCACCCATGTGCTTGCTTTTCTGGAACCCTCATCTTCACCGAACGGTCCAGCATTGCTCTTTGCAGCTAGGAAGAAGGTTGATAGTGACTCTGAATTAACTAGGAGACAAAAGAATCGTGTGGATTCACCCTCAAATAAAATGTGTGGGATGGATCCCTCTGCTGTTCTGATGGACCCTTAGGGAGAATAAATAACAGGCCTCCTTGGCTGTATTTTCATCAATCAGATTTCTGGCTTCCTTTGAGCATGCTCAGAGAGACCATGCCACCTCAGTGCTGGGCAAAGCTGTGACATGGGAACCTCTGCCAAGTCTGGAAGCCAGTACACATGCTATCAAGGTCGCCGGTCCCCTCAGAGACACTCCCTTCTCCCAGGAGAGAGTCTCAGGAACAGATGCCATGAATTGCATCTCTCGTCCTTCCCAGTTTGGGAAAACCTTGGAAGCTTCCGGAAGTTCTTCTCCACTGCTTCTTGCCTTTTTCTAGCCATCGACACACCCAGTGTTCTTTTGTTGCTACTGTTGTTTGTTTTATCTATTTGTTTTGAGGCAGGATCTCATGTAGCCCAGGCTAGCCTCAAACTGTCAGTGTAGCTGAGGATGGCATTAGATTTCAGATGCTCCAGCCTCCACCTCCCAAGGGCTGAGCTCGCAGGTGTGCACCAGTGTGCCAGTTTATACAGTGCTGGGGATCAACCTAGCATTCACACATGCTGCTGCCGGAGTCCCCTCCCCCCACTCACTGTTTAGCAATCCTAGCATCCAGTATACCGTCAGTCCTGATCTGTATGCTTAGTTACCAATACTTGGCACATTTCCTTGCACATAATAGGTTCTCAGTAAATTTTGTCAGTGGAAATAAAAGCATGAAATAATGGTTAAGATAAAAGGGAAAATATAAGAAGTTGGGGGAGGGGCTGGAGAGATGACTCAGCAGTTAAGAGCACTGTTAGCTCTTCTAGAGTACCTGGTTCAACTCCCAACACCCACATGGCAGCTCACAACTGTCTGTAACTTCAGTTGGGGTGGGGGGGATCTGACACCTTCACACCAATGCACATAAAATAATTTTAAATAAATTATTTTTTTAAAAAAAGAAATTGTGGAAGCCAAGTTCACTGTAATCATTTTTTGTTGATCTTGGTAACATCAGCCCTGCTACTTAGGCTGCCGCATCCTTGAAAAAGGAGTGACACATGCCTGTGCATGTGTGTGTGTTTGTGTGTGTGTGTTTCAAGAAAAGAGGACGCCACCCTCTTTAGCTTGCTGCTCAGCCACCCTCCCACCAGGTGCGGGGAGCCTGCAATTCATGTGCAGTCGGCTCCGTTTGCTGGGTCAGAGCCTCGGCTGCCCACAGATCCCTGTCCCGTGCTCCACAGCTTATTCACTCTGACAACAATATGGTGAGGTTTCCCTCCCTCTGGCCCAGGGCCACCGTCGTCACCAGAGCATGCTCAGCGTTGGAGTAGACAGCACAGCACGAGAAGGTCAGGGTGATTCCTACTACTGGAGAAATGCTCTTCCACACAGAGCTGGGAGTTGGCTCAGGGGCAGGAGTGCTGTCCTGCAAACGTGGGGACCTGAGTTTGAATCCTCAGCACCCACAGAAAAAGCATGCAGGCAGGCCAGAGAGATGGATTGCCAGCAGGTAAAGGACTGGCTGTATACCCAGACGCCTGAGTTTGATCCCCGGAACCCACGTACAGATGGACGGAGAGAAGCAACTCCATAAAGCTGTCCTCTGACTCCATACACAAGGCCATAGCGCTCATGCACACAAAGAATATTTTTTTTAAATTGAGAAACCTTGCATGGCTGTGCATGCTTGCAGCGTCAGAGCTGCAGCGAAGAGACGTGTGTGTGCTTACAGCGTCAGATGCAGCAAAGAGACGTGTGCGTGCTTGCAGCGTCAGAGCTGCTGCGAAGAGATAGGCAGTTCTTAAGAGCTCTCTGGCCAACAAGGCCACCAAAGGGCAACAAGCTTCCAATTCAGAGAGAGAGACCTGATCTTAAGACAATAAAACAGAGCCAGGCGGTGGTGAAGCAGCAAGGACGCCTTTAATCCCAGCACTCGGGAGGCAGAAACAGGCAGATGTCTGTGAGTTCTAAGCCAGCCTGGTCTACAAAGGGAGATCCAGGACAACCAGGCTACAAAACACAGTGAAACCTTGTCACAAAAAAAAAAAGTGATAGTGATTGAGGAAAAAAGACACCCTACCTTGACTATGGTCTCCAAACTCACATTCACATGTATACATACATAATAAATACATCCATGTGAACACATACATATACACACACAAAACACTCAGCTGAAGCCCTTTCTATGACGAAAGAGTTGTAATTCTTGGATAAACAATTTTCTTTTCCTCAGCTTGATAAATAAGTATAGTAATTTTTAAGTCTGAAATCGGATAGTTTGATACAGTTCATTGTTTTCTATTCGCCATCACCAACATCTAGCTTGTCCCCCTCTCTACCGTTTTAAATAGCACCTTGGGGAATGTGGGTGGCTTGGGAAGAAAACAAATATGCTGGCTCCTCTTTCCTTTTTCTGGTAAATTAGTTTTAAGGCACATTTATTTTTATTTTATGTATGCGTTTTGCATGCCACGTGTGTTCATCCTGTGGATGACAGAAAAAGACATGGATCCCCTGGAACTAATAGATGGTTGTGAGCCCCTGTGTGAGCTCTGGGAACTAAATTCTGTTCCCCGCGAGAGCAGTCAGGGTTCTTGATATTGAGCATCTCTCTGGGCCCCTGCAAAGTTCTTCTTTATTAATTTATGCTATTTCTCCAGAATCATGGGTTTCAAGATGTTGTTTATGTACACATATGCAATTTATTTCAATCATATCCACTCTCCCTCCTCCTTGACCTGTCCCCTCCCCTCCAGTTGGCCACCTTCTCCTTCAGTGACTTGTTTCTTTAATCCTGATTCAGCGTCTGAGAGAAAGCATTCAGAGTTTTTTGTTTTGTTTTGTTTTTGGACTTTTGTTTTCAGGTTTTTTATTTTTTTTCCGAGTTTGACTTAGTTAATTTAATCTGATGATTTAGAAATCTATCAATTTTCTTGTGAATGACATGGAATTGGTCTGCAGCTTTCTTTTTTGCTGTGTCTTGTCTGGGTAAGGATGACAATGCAGGGGAAGTTGGCAGCATTTTTCTCCTTTCCACTTTACAGAGGAACTGGAGGAACGCTGGTGTTGGGTCTTTGTTAGCTTGGTTGTTCTTCCTTGAAGGTCTTAAGTCTGTCTGCTTTTGTCTAGTTCTGGTGTTTGGTCGCTAAGAAGACTCGACTAATTCATCTGAACCATCTCTTCTCCCTGGAACTAGCGCAGATCTGTTTAAGTTGTTTATATCTTCTTGATTTGATTTTGATTGTTCATGTGTGACATTCACAAATTTCTCCTAGATTTTCCAATTTATTGGAATATAAATTTTCAAAGCACTTCTAGTAATCCTCTATACTCCACTGGGAACTTTTATAATGGCCCTCTTCGGTGTTAGCTGTGTTAATTTGGGTCTTGTTTCCCCTCCTTTGGTTAGGGTCTGCCAATCTTGTTCATCGTTCCACAGAGCCAATTCTATCTTTGTTGTTCTGCTGGTCTTCGTTTCATCCACTCCACCTCAATCCTTTTGTGTTGTTGTTGCTGTTTTGTTTGTTTTGAGGCAGGGTCTCAGCTGTAGCCCTGGCTGATCTGAAGCTCTTATAGAGACCAGGCTGGCCTTGAACTCAGAGATTCACCTGCCTCTGTCGCCTTTACCCTCGGCTGAGGGTAAAGGTGAGCACCTGGATCCCTCCCCAGCCCATCATTTTTTCTTGTCTATTGGTTTGGGGTTTGAGTTTCTCCTGCTGCCTGAGATCTGGAGGTGCATCATTAAGTTCTTTCTTTTTTTCTCTCTGTTTTCTCAAGATTGGTGCCCATAGCTGCAAACTGTCTCTTTAGAACTAATTTTGCTGTATCCCAAATGTTCTGGTAAATTCTTGTTGCATTTTTATTTGAGTGTAGAATTTTTTTTAATTTTGTTACTGATTTCTTCAAAGAACCATTGGCTATCCAAGAGTGTATTATTTAATCTCCATGTTTTGTATAATATGTACTTCTTCTTGCTGTTGATTTCTAGTTTTAGTCTATTATGATCTGGTAAGATACAAAAAGAAATCCTGTATTTGTTAGGAGTTGCCTTTATGGCCTCAATTGTGATCTATTTTGGGGAAGTTCCATGGGCTACCGAGAAGCTTGGGCGGCACTCTCAGCGTTGGGTAGCATCTACTATAGATGTCTGTCTAGTCGGCTTCGCCTGTGGTGCCCTTTGGCTGTCAAGTTTCTTGGTTGGCTGTATTGCCTCATCTACCTGTGAGAGTAGACTGTTGCTGTTGATCTGAAACCATCTTTGACTCTTTGCCCAACAGTGTTTGTCTTGTGAAATATTGTGCACCGGGATGTATTTTACAATCTTTATATCTTCTTGATGGGTTTTTCCCTATATAAATAAGTAGGCAGTAACTAATTCTACCCTAGTGTATACTTTTCATGCAATGAGAATAACTATCCCTGCTCGTTTGCAGTTTCCGTTTCATTGGTCCGGCATTTTTCATCCTTTTACTTTCAGTCTGTGTGTGCCTTTGCCAATAAGGTGTAATTTTGACAAGAAATAGTTGTATTTTTAAAAATCTGTGGGGGGGGTGTATGTATGTATTTGGTGAGTGTATATCTGTTTGTGTGAGTATGTGCATGCCAGGTCATATATGTGAAGATCAGAACATAGTCCTAGCTGTTGGTCTTTGGCTTCTATCTTGTTTGAGACAAGCTCTCTCTCTCTCTCTCTCTCTCTCTCTCTCTCTCTCTCTCTGTGTGTGTGTGTGTGTGTGTGTCTGTCTGTCTGTCTGTCTGTCTGTCTGTGTTAGCTATAACATATGCCAGATGAACTGGCTCAAGATTTTTTCACCACTAGGATATAAAGGCATACTACCACAGGTGTAAGTGGGTTCTGGGGAATTGAACTCAGGTCCCTACTCTTGCACAACAAAGCCTTTCCTCGCTGCACCTTCTCATCCAGCTTTTTAATCCACTGAACTGGTCTGAATCTCCCACGTGAAGCTCTATTGATTCCCTGCTAAGTGCAGACTGAATATGATCCGAGTTCCTGGCCTTTCTTGACCTGTCACCAACACTGTCCCTGTGCAGCCCTATCGCAGATGTGCAATGGCCACGACGGCACAGCGAGATGGGAGTGGTCATTATTCAAGCTACTTCCTGATCAAAATAGAAAGCCGGCTAATAAACAGCATAAACATAGTGATCACTTTCAACTATGATATGAGTCAGCATCAGCGTGGTGCAAATGACTCGTTTAGAGCTATTTTTGCTTTCATTAGACCCTTGTCAGGAAGCCTGATTTTAATAAGTGCCAAATCCAAGCTTCTTTTCCCACTTATTTATGTCTCTAATATACCTGAAACATCCGTGTTCATTTGTACAGTCAGATCAAGATACAAAGTATGACTGGATGTCTTTTTTTTTTTCTTATTTGTTTTTCAAGACAGGTTTCTCTGCAGCTTTGGAGCCTGTCCTGGAACTTTCTCTGCAGACCAGGTTGGCCTCAAACTCACAGAGATCCTCCTGCCTCTGCCTCCCAAGTGCTGGGATTAAAGGTGTGTGCCACAGTGCCCAATGATTTAAGTTGACGAAAGCGTATGTCAAAAGATGATATTAACTGTATGTAAGTAGATGACTTCTAAGATCCTTTTTAGTTTTATAATGTTCTGACTACTGCTGAGTAATTAATAATAATAGATGTCATTTGTGGAAAGCTTGCATCTCACTAGGAACAGGGTACAATTACGCTGACCTTTGTCCATAGGAAGAAACTAAATCTAGTAAAGATGAAGTAGAGCCTGCTGTGTGAAGTCATTTCCCATACCAGTTCTAATTTGGCTGTACCCCACATATGTCCTTACCATCCCTTCCTATACAGAGCAATGAATTATCATTTGTTTATCTACCCAGCCGCTCTTTGGAAAACAAGCATCAGGAGTACAAGGGCTGTGAATTGCACAAGCGGTGGAAATGCCTCCACAATAAATGTTTTGTTTACTGCAAATTTATTTTCATCTTTTAAATTGTATTTATTTGTTGCTTATGGGGGTGCTCTGCTACGGTGTGCGTGTGGAGGTCAGAGCACAACTTGCAAAAGCCCGTTATTTCCTTGCATTACATGGGTTTCAGAGATCAAACTCAAGCCATTAGGCTTGGCAGCAGGCACCTTTGCCCCTGAGACATCTCACCGGCCCCTTCAGTGCAATATTGAAGGAGATATGACATAATATCCCCGACGGGCTGAAATTAACCAAGTGAACTCCCAAATCAGAGACGAAAAGAACCAGAGAGGAACACTGCACACGAAACTGGATCTTGTGAAGATCAAAAAGGACTCCAGCTCGCTTGTCTAGTAAATGTATTGCTCAAATATCACTTTTTTTCTCAAAAGGAATAAATCTCCCTGTTACTGTTTATACATGGAGCAATGTCTGGTACATGGAAATCACTAAAGATACTGACTGTTCTGTTGGTTATTCGGCTAAGTATGCAGAGTCCAGCATGCAGGGCGGCCAGATGTGGGTACTGAATTAAATGGGGTTTATGTGTGGAGATCTAGAGCTGAGGCCTCCCCACCAGATGACAGGAGAGAATATAACAGCCACCAGTACAAGGGTTGGGGCTTCACTGCCTCTGTGGCAGTCATGTATGTTGGTTATCCACTGTGGGATCCTGGGAATCCAATTCAGGTCATCCAAGTTGTTTTAGCCATTGAACTGTCTTGCTGGCCCAGGATACTTATATGTTCCTCTGGAAAAGAAGAAGAACAAGGAGGAGAAGGAGAAGGAGAAGGGGGAGAAGGAGGAGGAGGAAGGGGAGGAGAAGAAGAAAAAGAAGAAGAAGGAGGAGGGAGGAGGAGGAGGAAGAAGAAGAAGAAGAAGCAGCGAAGAAAGAAAGAAAGAAAGAAAGAAAGAAAGAAAGAAAGAAAGAAAGAAAGAAAGAAAGAGAAAGAAAGAAAGGAAGGGAGGAAGGAAGAAAGAAAGAAAAGAGGAGGAAGAGATGACGACAACTCTGGAAGATGCTTGTATGAGTACCCAAGTGCCATGACATAGAAGTCTAGTGGGTTAAATTTAGTTTATAAGCTATTCCAAAATCCCAAGCTTGTAAATCTCATAAAGACAGCAACTGTCTGCTTTGCTTCCCATCATAACTTGCATGTCTTGCCATACCTACCCAGCCATCAAAATGTCATGTCTGACCACCTGATGGTTTCTACCTTGCCAGCAGAATCATGCTAAGGCCGATTCAAAGCTTTGATAGCAGGAGAGCAGCAAAGGCCAAATAAAGATTTAGAGATACTTGAAGATAGGAACTGTGGCTCCGAAAAATAATTTGAAGATGGTTCGGCAAGAATAGGTTCTTGCTGCCAAGGCTGAGGACCTAGAATGTGACAAGAGAAATGACCCTACAGTTGCCCTCTGACCTTCACATGGGCACTACATTACAATGTGTACATGTACACATAAAATAAATAAGAATTCCAGTAAACCAACAAAACCCCATGTAGCTTTAAAGCCTCCAAACCCCACCTCATCCATTCATTTTAGTCATGTCTGGTTCCTTTTCCACCCAAACTGGGAGAAAAGAAATCACGGTTCTGCGTATCCCCATGCAATAAATGCAAAAAGGTCAGATTTGAATTCTCTGAGTTACAATGAGGAAACGTGAAAAGATTTTGACACATGTTCTCCTGCTTCTTGGGATCCTGAGTTCCTACTGTCCGCGGACTCTCCTCAGCAGGTCTCAGTTCAGTCTGGTGCCAGGAAGCATGTACAGAGTCGGAGTGGGTGTGTGAGTCGTGTCGTACCTACATGCAGAGATGAGTACCTCAATCAAAAATGGTTTTCTAGATACCGCAGTCAGAGGAGGCGCAGGCTCATGTGGGTGGGTCAGTCCAGAAAGCGTTCCAGTAAGATAAGGTACACTGGGGTCAGGGGGCAGATATGATGCTTCTCCTTTTATTGGGATCTGAATTAATGTTTTATTTCTCAGAAGATAGTACTCTGAGTTTGTTAAAAGTGATGTCCAGGGACATGTCTCCGTGGGTAAAGTGCCTGCCGCAGAAGCATGAAGACTGGAGTTCAGATCCAAAGTACCCACGTAAGGTGGAAAACCTGGCCCTGCACTGGCGCCCCAGCACTGGAACAGGGGTGGGTGAATGTCGGAGCCGAGCATATCCTAGGGGTGTGACGGCTGTTCTAGCCAAAATGTCAAGGTCTAGATTCAGAGAGAGAGCTTGTCCTGAAAGCAAGGGAGCCATAGTTCAGAAGTCAGAGCACTTTAGCTCTGATGCCGGATCCCATGATCCCACGGTGTGTGGAAGGAAAGAGCAGCTCCTGCAAGCTGTCCCCTAACCTCCCATATGCTCTGTGGCATGTATGCTCCCACACTCACACGTGTAGCATACAGAGACACACACTAGACAAAACAGAGTATTTTTTAAATCGTAATAATGAGGAGAATGATTTGAGGATAACATCCCAGCACTGACCTCTGCATCTACAAATGTCTACATGGGTGAGAACTCTGGCACACACGTGTGGAGGGGGTGGAGGGGGAGACAGAGAGAGAGCCAGTGTTCTGTATTTTTCCAAATTTTGGTTTTGTTTGCTTATGTTTCAAGGAGCCACGAGTAAAACAACTTTTGAGTGAGAGAAGGGCCTTTTAGACTTCATCCTCCACTCGCTCATTTGTCCCCATCGTATGGTGCAGCAGAGGAAGCAAGTGGGTATCTAAAACCTTAGCTAAGATATATGGAGAGTGGAGGCTGACGAGAAGGCCCAGCACCTGCATGGTGGCTCACAGCTGTCTGTACCTCTAGTTCCAGGGGATGCCCTCTTCTGTCTTCCATGTTCATCACACACATGTAGTGAATAGACATACATGCAGGCAAAACATTCATTCACATAAACTACTTTTTGAAAAGATACATGGAGCCAAGTGGTGGTGGCTCACGCCTTTAGTACCAGCTCTCAGGAGGCAGAGGCAAGCAAATCTCTGAGTTTGAGGCCAGCCTCGTCTACAGAGTGAGTTCCAGGACAACCAGGACTGTTTCACAGAGAAACCCTGTCCTGAAAAACAAAAACAAACAAATAAACAACAACAACAACAAAGACCAAGAAATATAACTGCACACAGAAGACCACAAGATCAAACCAACCCAAACCCCAGCTGGATGAGGGAGGGGCTCATGAAGCCCTTCCCCTAACTAAGAAGCAATGGCAATTGACGGGTGCTGGGGAAGTTCATTCTCTTTTGAGAGGCAGCCCCTGACAGTCTACACATACCCCAATAAATGCTTCTGCACCTACACATGCACAGGCATGTCTTAAGTGGACTCTGTGGGTTTAATATATATTATATACATATAAAAATATTATATATATATATATATATATATATATATATATATATATATATATATATATATCACATGAAGTTGGGAGGGAACAGAAGCAGGCAGATAGGAGACAAGTTGGAGGAGCAGGAATTTGATCCTAATGCATTATAAGTATGTATGAAATTCTACTTCTTTCAGTGGCTAAAAAGCCAAAGTTCAAGGCTCGGGCAGACTCAGTGTCCACTGATGCATGCCTCCTGGTTCTTTTGGACTTCTTTATAGCACCCATAGTCCCATTCCTGATACTCAGCTCTCCTAACCTAACTATTTCCCAAGACTCGGCCTCAGGCACCCCCACCCTGGGGATTGGGTTTTAACAGGAAGATTTAGGGAGAGAGCAGTTTTCCATCTCCCTCAGGATGTTTTAGGTTTGTAAAGGAGTCGGTTAGGACAAGCGTGTTCTGACTTTTCACCTGAAATCTGGCATAAGAAGAGCTAAGCCACTGAGCTGAATTCCCTGTTGGGATGCAAAGTCAAAGCCTGAACTCTTCCTTGGGAGTAAGGATAAGGACGCCACACACAGAGTTCTCTATGCTAATACCTAAAATGTACGTGACTGTCTTTCTACTCATGAGATCGCCTAGCTTTTTTCTCTGGCTTTTACCTGCTCACTGCAGAGCTGCGCCTTGTGTTTTAAACCTTATAGAGCAGCCATTTGAGAAATCTCTTTCCTTCTTTTTCCTTGAATGGAAGAATTCTGGCTTCCCAGTCTTGTTGGTAAATCTCACCTCTGCAGGGAAATTTGCAGAATGAAGACGAGCTGTTTGCCCTGGCAGAGAGCAGCTTCAGCACTGACATGTCTCCAATGTGTTGTTTGCCTTTCTCTCCTTACAGCTTCCGTACCCATACGGAGAGAACAGATTTCCACTCAGACAGAAATATGGTCATATCAATATTTGTCTGAGACGTTGTCACATCTTGGCATCCAAAACAGACTTCCACATCCACGGAGTCAGCGCTCAGGGATTTTTGTTTATTATTTAGCAAACTGGTTTTGCTGAACTGTCAATAGTTGAGACTGTGGAGGGCTTTCCCCCATTTTCTTTCTTTCCCTCCTCTCTCCTCCTCAACAAGCATGTGCGCGCACACGCACAAGCATTTAATAAAAAACATGCTATCAGGCCATCTGAATCCTATTCAAGGCCAGTTTAGAACCTCTCTCCCGTGTTATCAAACGCTGTCTGTGACTGGTAAGGAGCCTCTGCAGAAGGAGTCTTAATGCCCTGTCCGCCTATTGACAAGGCTGGTTCCAGTGGGGAAACTAACCTCTTCAGTTTCTTTGGGCATCTTGAAATTTTGAGAACTGCTTCTGCGCAGAGTTTAAGGAAACAGGAAGTAACAGTGGGGCTGCAGGTCTACTCAGCTGAAGGAGGGATTGCTTGCGGGCCAGACACAGACCTGCCGTGTGGAGGGGGATGCTGGATCTGTCCCCCACTGTGCAGAGAAGATAAACTGCCAGACAACCTTCAGGGGGGAGGGGGGTGACTGCCTCCAAGAGGAGGATGGAGTTGGGGGGGGCGGGAGAAGGGGGAGGCTAATCTCCATAGTCCTGTGTTCCTTGGTTCCCAGAGGCAGCAATCCAGGTCAGACTCCAGGTTTACCCAGTTGTCGCCTAGAGATAACTGCTGCCTCCTCAGTACTGAAGCTGAAGTCCCGCGTGGACGCTAGACCACGGACAGTTGTTATTTACTGAGCTGCGGAGGAGAGACAAGCACTCATTTCCCCCACCGTGTTTGCTTTACTTTTGCTGGGGCTGGGCTGAGAGCTGTATCTTTCGGTTCTCAGCAAGGCAAGAGGTCTGCTCGGAAGCTGGGAACTGGAGCTGGTGGAGAAATGCCTCAAGAGATCACAAGAGACAAGGAATAGGAGTGTTCCAAGCAGCTTTAATAAAAACGGCAATTAACTGAAATCCCGTGAGCCAGTTTAGAGTGGGAAGAACGTAGAATCGGTGAAAGGAAAGACGGGAAGCAGAGGCTCTTGGCTTTTGCAAGGAAGTTAAAGGCTCCGAATTGCAGAGCGAGCTTTGCTCGCTGTGGAGGGGTGTGCACTGTGGTACAAGGGAAGAGGAAAAGAGAATGGGAAAAGAGAAAACTCAGTTTCTCAGCCTGGGAACTATGGAGAAAATACGCCCAGAAGGCATAGTCACTATGAGACAGCCGACATTCAGATCCACTGTGACTGACTCCCCGGTGAAGGGGTGGGGGTGAGGGGGTACGGTAGTGGTGTGTCCTTCATTCCTCGGAGCTCTCTCTTTGAAAGCTCTCTGTCCTCCTCAGTTCCCACTCACCCCACCCACAGCCTCAACACCGGTTTGCTCAAGGAAGAGACTTGAAGTGGGCCTGGCTCTTTGATCTTTCCAGGTAGGGTACTGAGTTCCACCCCCCCTCTGGGTGCCCAGCACCTCTTCCTGCCTGGAGAGGAAATCCCACTGATCTTTATTTGTGAATCTCCTCCTAGAAAAAGAGGACAAATGTTTTTGTCATCACTCCCTGAATCTCCAAACTAAGACCCTGACTGCTTCAATGCTCTGCGGCAAGAACAAGCAACAGATGAATTAACTTCCCGAGGAGCCGGGGCAGCCAGCATTGGGGATGAGCCCCAGCCCAGTCAGGCTGTGAGAGGACCTACCACAATGATGGGACACAGAGAATGAGGGAAGATGTTTATCTAAGTCTATGAGCACAAACTGAATAAGTATCTAAAAATCTCTACATCGATTTACTTAGATTTTATTGTTTCCAAATATTTAAAAACAACTTACAAAAATTAAATATAAAATAATTACATAAACTAAATATAAAGTGAATAGGAGAAATTAGACATATCCTAGCTATTTTGTCTGTTGTCTTATTTATTGTTTTATCCAAACTATAATGTAAAATATTCTAAATTTTTTTATTACATGTTATTTAGAGAGAGAATGAGTGAGTGTGTGTGTGTGTGTGCGTGTGTGTATGCTTGTCTGTGAACATGCTACTACATCACATCCTAGGAGGTCAGAGGACTATGTTCTTTCTCTTCTTCCACTGTATGAGTCCTGGCATCAAATTCAGATTGTCAGCGTGGTGGAAAGAGCCTTTTCACACTCAGCCATCTCCCCAGTCCTACAATGTAAATTCTATTCAGGGCAGACAATTCCCTATCAGAACATTGTTTATCATAGTTAAATAATAATAATGATGATCAATAAAGATAAAATTGCTGTAGTGGAAACAGCGTAGGTTTCTATCAGGAGGAAAATGATGGCAAAGGCATTTTTGGAAAATGTTTTTACGGTTTTAAAGATTAAAATGTATCTGCATCACTAATGTGAAATATTTCCTGAGAATTCTTGTAAAAACAGGCAGGCAATATGTTGGAGAATACAGAGAGCATGGTACAACTTAAACCTTGGAAACAAGGCTCTGGCCCTGGTGTGGTGACACACCCTTCTAGTCCCATCATTTGAGAGGCAAGAAGCAGGTAGAGTCTGTGCATTTGAGACAGCCTTGTGTACATAGTGAATTCCAGGATAGCCAGGGCCATGTAGAGAGATGCTGTCTCAAAAAACAAACTAACAAACAAAGGGCTGAAGAGAGGGCTCAGGAGTGAAGAGAGCTTGTTGCTCTTGCAGAAGACGCGGTTTGGTTTCCAGCACCCTCATCAGGCAGTTCACAGCTGCCTTTAAACCCAGCTCCAGGAAACCGAAACCTCCGCGGGCACTGCATTCACATGCACACACACACACACACACACACACACACACACACATATCTGCATTTATCCTTTTCCAGATTCCCATGTGATTTCCTCTTATCCTGTTTTATTCAGTGTTTCCTATCTTGAAATATTTGTATATATTCACATTTGAGCTGTCTGAGACACTGAGGATTTTAGCTTCTCAGTGAAGTTGATTCTTCCCTAATGACACAGGCATTGCTGAAATTGCTGAAAGCAGATGATGGTGACCTCCTTCCTTCCATCCATCTCATCAGCCTAACATCCTTCCAATGTGCGGAGCAAGAAAACTCCAGGTGGCTTTGGTTTCTGCTGTAGTGGGACCACTTAGTTAACGCCTGCTGCTTCTACCTGCTCCGTGCTCTTCCAGCACCCACACAGGTCAGCTACGAGTACTTCTGTGGACTCCGAGGGCACCTTGCCACGGTTATGGAAAAGGAGGCATTATATAACCACCAGACCTGCCTCTTTGATCTTGTAAAAGACGATCACAACACACTTAACACTGTCTTGGTCAGATTACATATAATTACCTAAAACATTAAAATATAGCCAGATCATAGACAGGAAACATTCCCCAAGAGACAAAGTGAAAAGGAAACTGAAAGTCAGGGAGGAGAGCGTTAAAAGTGTGATCCTTCTTCTAGACGCTGAAGGAGAAGTTCAGTGATGTGGAGAATTGTGGGCAAGTTTGTTTCCTGCGCTTGCGAGGTTGACAGAGAAGAATATTGGTTTAGTTGTTCATTTTTTAAATTTTGTTTATTTTTATCTTATGTGTATTGGAGATTTGCCTGCATGCATGTCTGTGTCATGGTGTCAGATCTTGGAGTTACAGACAGTTGTAAGCTGCCATGTAGGTGCTGGGAATTGAACCTGGGTCCTCTAGAAAAGCAGTCAGGGCTCTTAACAGCTGAGTCATTTCTCAAGACCCCTCATTGTTTATTCTTTTCTCTACATTTCCTGCTCCCAAACTACTTTCATCTCATACTCAAAACACATTTCAATTCATATTAGTTTGTGTATGTACATATGCCTGGGTGTATATATGTGTACCACATGCATACAGGTACCCACAGAGGCCAGAAAATCCCCTGGAACTAGAGTTACAGATGCTTGTGAGCCACCCCACCTGCATGCTGGGAAATGAACCTGGGTCCTCTGCAACAGCAGCAAGTGCTCTTAACCACTGAGCTGTCTCTTCAGCCCCTGCACTTACATTCCCAAGAATGTGCTGTTAGATTTTATTTAAAGCATGTTTGAAAGTCAGAAAGAAAGGAAACAAGCCTGTGTAGTTGAGAACCGAAGGCTTTTACTATGAAAAAAGGAATATAAATGTTTACATTTCAAAATCTTGGCTTATCAATTACTTTTCATTTAGTTGCAGTATGTATTTTAATTACCATTGCAGATTTTTAAAAAATTGTCTTTAAATGTAAAGGGAAGAATTTATGTGACTGCCTGAATCTGTCTTTTTAATTTAACAGGTCAATTATGCAAACATTTTTGTTGAAATCATCAGCTCAACATTTCCGGCTCCTCTCTCCAGTGGTAGGACTGCAGTTCCTCCATTCAGTCTTGTGTCCACATAACCTGTGTCATTTCCGTGAAGAATCTCTAACGCCAGAGGGACATTTCCAGTTTCCCTCTCTTCCCCTCTGTATTGTCACAGACTTGCTTCAGACGCAGGGGACAGCCTTAGTCTGCAGCCAGTGATTACATTCACGGAACTGAGCCCACCCACCCACATCATCAGACTTGCAATAATGCTGAAAGGTAGACTGTATTACTTCAGGCTATCAAGATCCAGGAGTCACGTATTGCAATGTCGCTGGTCTATTCTGAGGGGTTAGGGGCTATCAATTGAGGGGGCCATTTATAAGCAATTGCAAACCCACCCTCTCTTTCATTACGCTTGCTTATGCTGAGATCTGGAGAGTCTGGAATTTTCATGTCCCCACGTCCAATGGGTGGGTCCCTTTTACGGGCTGCTGGCAGACTAGAATGTTGGAAGGCTAAAGATGGAAATCTACTCTTCTGTTAACAGAGCCTGGCGGTTGCCCTTCTTGTGGCTATGGGCGTCGAGGCACCAACCCATCCACTTGTCTACAGCATTCCCAAGGTCAGTCTCATGTTGTCCCCCTGAGACACACGGGCTGAGCAGTGATGGGTTCAGAGGGACCAACTCCAGGAAGCCATTCTTAAACTGTCGTCCCCACATTCCCATAGTGCCCTGGCCCACCCATACACCCCAGGAAGGGCTCCTCTCAAGAGCACAACCCCCACCCCCAAGCCTCTGTGTCTAATCACCCCAGATGCAATCTAGGTCCCTCTGTTCCCCCAAGTCATGGCAGATCCCAAGGAGCTGCTGTCACTGGGCTACCTCAGGCGTCACTTTCAGATTTTTTGGACCTAGAAACCTATGAAACTAGTTCTAGTACCCAGTGCTGCAGTTTCTATCTGAAGCCTGATGACTAGAACCATTGTAATATGTGAGTGCTGTTAGTTTCCTGTCTACTCTAACCATTCTCCAACATGTTTCTTCCAATCAACAGGGAGAGACGGAATTTGGGCGCAGGAAGGTGGTTGACTTGGTCAGTGCTTACCATGCAGGCATGGGACCTGAGCTCCATCCTCAGAATGCATATTAAAACAGCTAGGTGTGGTAGCATATACTTGCAATCCCAGTGTTGAGAGGCAAAGACAGGAGGATTGCTGTAGTTTACTAGTCAACCAGCTTGACCGAAGTTGAAAGCTCTAGGCCTCTGAGAGGCCATGTCTCAAAAAAAAAATGTAGGCCAAGTCTGAAGACTATTATCCAAGGTTGAATTCTGATCTCACGTGCATATGTCCACAGGACCACTCATGCACATATCAACGCACCTGGCCAGGCAATGAGTAAAGAATGAAGTTGAGGCCGGGTGGTGGTGGCGCATGCCTCTAATCCCAGCACTCGGAAGTGAGTTCAATGCCAGCCTACAGAATGAGTTCCAAGACCATCTTGTAAGCAAGCTACAAGAGAAACCCTAGCTAGAAAAAAAAAATGAAGTTGAAAGAATTGAAAGATGCTTCACTATGAACAAGACCTAAAAGCTGCAGACATCATCTGACACGATCTTGTTTTGAAAAGGACAATAACATCACCCCATTGGGGTCAAAACCTCTATAGACTACTAAAGAAAACCCTTCACTCCTTCACACGCCTCCAGCTTACCTTTCACACCTATTGAAGGTGCCGAGAGAGTCACAGAAGCATCTTCTTTCCCCTTCCCAATGTACAAGGGGCACAAGATAGTTTGATTCAATAACAGGGAATTCTAACTCCTCTCTGAAAAGCTCTTCTGAGCGTCAATGGGTGGCAATTTTCCTCCCTCTGTTGCCAAGTGTGTCTGGGAAGAGGACCCACCTCTTTGCTCCATCCAGTTAGCCACCAACTGCACGTGCAAAAATCCAAAGTCCCACCTGTAGCATGTGGAGGGGAGGGGAGATTCTTTTGACCAGCATCAGTTAACAGAACAATTAAAAAGTTACTCGCCAGGAAACTGAAACTGAGAATTCTAACAAGTGGCATGTTGGTAGAGACTGTCCTGGCTGAAGTACGGAACACGCTCGCCACCACCGCCCCCCATCCTCTGAGGAGTGCCACTCAGAAGGACAAAATGAGTGCAGCCCTCCTGGGTCTCCCTTTAAGAGTTTAAAAGCACAATATTGATTTTTGAGCTACCCTGCTTCAACTCAGCTTGGCTCTCATGATATTTTTATTCCCTTGTAGATTCCTGGGTCCATTTGTTGCCAGTTTTTAAGAAGTGAATCACTGGTGAATCTGTGGTGTGCCCATGTAACATTTCTACACCTAAAAATGTGCTCACTTGACACCTTGAAGGTTTCCATGCAGCTCTAACTCTTAGTGACATCTCTTGCGGCAGCCTTGGTGTGCTCGGAGCAGATGAAGTGGATGGATTGATTTTAGTTGTATTAAAAACCCTCGATGAAGTCTCTCTGTGGCCCGTTCTGCGGTCTCTTGGTGATTTAGAAAGGATTTGCTTCTGCTTCTGACGCAAATGCAGGCCTTGCACTCTTGCCCATTTTCCCCTTCTGCTGGGTCCATGGTGAATTTCCAGAGACCAACGGATGAACATGGGAACACTCTAAGGGACGTGGGGCTGGCCACCAGATCCTCACTAATATGTGTTGTGAAGCATGAGGGCTGGGCTTGTGTCGTTATGGGTGATAGTGTCAGTAGAGTCTTGCACTGGTCCAATTATGGCGTCTAATTACAGATGCTTCTGCGAAGGAAAGGAGCATGGAGAATTTTGAGTCGGGTTTGCAGTTTAAAAAGAGGGCTCAGGCAGCACTGTGGAGGACTGAGACAGTTCTGTGGTAGGGCACTTGCCTAGCACTCAGGAAGCCCTAGGTTCAATGTTTAGCATTGTCTGGGAGAGGGGGAAGAAGGAGGAAGAATGAGGAAGAGGAGAAGGAGGAAAAGGAGGAGGAGGAGGGAGGAGGAGGAGGAGGAGAAGAAGGAAATGGGACATGACTGAGACATGGGGATACATTAGGAACAATTGCCAGTATTGGGGGGGGCGGGGAAGTAGCTCATGGCTGTCTTATTATCCTAAGTATTTCATTTTCCTAAGTATTTAATTAACAACCTATTTTCTTATTAGTACTAATTTCTAGAAATGTGTGTCTTTCGTGATTAGCGTCCATGGAAGTCTACCTGTGAGCTGATGTGGAATGGGTCCAGGCTCCAGGTTTGTGCTCCCTGGTGATTTTATCAACTTGACCCAATCTGGAGTCTTCTGGAAGAGCCTCAATTGCGCAGATGCCTCCATCGGATTGGCCTGTGGGCAAGTCCATGGGGAATTTTCTTAACACGTGATTGATGTTGGAGGATCCAGGCCACTATGGGTGGTGACCCATGGGCAGGTGACCTTGGGTTATGTAAGAAATCACACTGAGCTCGCCAAGAGGCACAAGCCAGTAAGCAGTGTTCTTCCTTAATCTTGGTTTCTGCCTACCGGTTCCTGCCTCGAGTCCCTGTCCTGCCTTCCCTTGATGAGGGACTGGAAGCTGTAGAGTGAAATAAACCTATTCTCCCCAACTTGCTTTTGGTCCTGGTGTTTATCGCAGCAATAGAAAACAAATTAGAACAGGGATGTAGATTATAATTTAGTTACAAATGCCTGTATCATATCATATAGGTATCAAATCATTTATGTATCATATATGTATTATAAACATCTATCTGAATCAAGATTCACATTAGCTTATGGAGAAGGCAACACTACATCAATTATTTAAAAAAATTAAGCTATGGTTGTACACATAGTAATCCTAACACTTGGGAGGTAGAGGCAGGAGGATCAGGAATTCAAAGTCATCCTTGGCTATACAGTTCAAAGCCAGCCTGGGATACTTGAAACCTTGCCTCAAAAAAAGAAATAGAGAATGAAAGTAAAAAAGTCTATCCAGGCATGATGGCACATGCCTTTAATCCCACCACTCAGGAGGCAGGTGGCTCTCTGTGAGTTAGAAGACAGTCTGGTCTATGTAGCAAGTTCCAAGCCAGCCAATGCTACACAGTAAGACCCTATCTCAAAATACAATAATATTCTCCATAGTGAGAATACCAAAAAGAAATCTATCACTGTAAGAAAAATAAATTCTGGAGGGGGTACTTTCTTTTCTTAAAAGAAAACCAAGCTTTAGATACTAATAAACTTAAACAGGGGAAACATTTTAGGGAGAGGCTGTTAGAGATGGGAGGGACATAGAAGAGAGAAGGGGGAGAGGAACCAAAATAAATTGTGTGTATATATCAAATTGTGAAATAACAAAATTTACTAATAAAAAATTAAGCCAGGCTGTGGTGGCGCACGCCTTTAATCCCAGCACTCGGGAGGCAGAGGCAGGCGGATCTTTGTGAGTTCGAGACCAGCCTGGTCTACAGAGCGAGTTCCAGGACAGGCTCCAAAGCCACAGAGAAACCCTGTCTCGAAAAACCAAATAAAAAAAAATTAAGTCAGCTTCTTTCACTGAAAACTGAGTGGTCACTTCTCCAACTAAGATCAGTAATAAGGCCACATTGTAAAACTTCCTCTGGAGTCTTCCTAAGCCTACCAGTGGTGACCATGCCTTTAATCCCAGCACTTGGGAGGCAGAGGCAGGCGACAGATCTCCAAGTTTGAGGCCTGCCTGGTCTATCTACTGAGTTAGTTCTGGGACAGCTAAGGCTGCACAGAGAAACCCTGTTTTGAAAAACAGAAAAACAACAACAACAAAAAAAAGGATTTCCACTTCTTCAACCCTGGGCGTGAAGCCCGAAGGAGACTAGTCTCCTGTTTTAACACACAAGGAGCTTCCGTTTTACAGTGTCAAACAAAGCTGATTCTCTCTCTCTCTCTCTCTCTCTCTCTCTCTCTCTCTCTCTCTCTCTATCTATCTATCTATCTATCTATCTTTTTCTCCACCCCCACCCCCACATATATGTCTTTGAATGCCAGGACCTTGGCATGTAGGCCATGTTGTTGGTATTTCTGGGCCATCCTCAGCTTGTTCCAAAAAGAAAGTGATTCATTTCTGCCCTTTAGGAACCAGCAATGGTTTTCATATTGTAAAGTCTTGGCAAAGGTTTCCTCTTCACAATAGGCAGGGGGAAAGGCTGCTTTAGATACCATCTGTCAATTATAAACCCTTCAAAATTAGGAATGGCACCAAGCTCAAACATGTAGTGTAAATGCGAATGATCCGTTTGACGTGCATAACCCTGTCAGGAAGTACTGTCTCCACATCTGCATGCTTCTTTCTTGGCGACATTAAAATATTCCCCTGTATCTTGGTCCTTTCCTATTGGAGCTACTAAGATTTAAATGCTTTGACAAATGAATGTTTCTGTTATACTATTACATGACTCGGGCAAATAGCTCAGCATCAGGGACTAAAACTAGTACTATGGATTATAATGAGATTTCTCACTTTATTAAGCAAAATCTCTGGGAGAATTAATGTATCAGCATGGTTTAGCTGTAAACCATGCAATTCCAACTGAATGTGGCCTAAAAGTCCAAATAGTGGGAGGATGGGGGTAAAGTGGGGACAGATGGCCTCTAATCAGAAAGGACCTTTACTTAGGACCTTTAAGCCTGCCACTAAAATTCACTCGTTGTATGGCTTCTCTCTTCCCCTGGATGAAACTAGTCAGTTCATGGTAGTTAATGACTCTGCAGATAGAAGGGTGGATGGATGAATGGATGGATGGATGGATGGATGGATGGATGGATGGATGGACACTTAGAGAGATACGTAGATACATATATCGATAGATAGATTGTAGCACAAATTCTAGTTGGTCTTAATAAATAAAACCTGGGGTCAGATATTAAGGGGTGAAAGCTGAAGAATCAGAGTAGCAGAGTCACTAGAGAGACCTTCCACCTCTACCAGTGCTCAGACTGAAGAGACAATCCTGTCCTCAGACTGCATCCTCAGACTGCACCGAGGTCTCCTCCCACCTTACATTCCTCTCTCTGTCCAGTCATATCACTCGTGTCTCCACCTCCCAAGTGCTGGGATCACCTTTGTGTAATCTCTGTTTCTCTTTTAGACAGATTCAGTCATAAGATTGAATACCCCAGGGTGGCCTTGGACTAACAGATCCCACTGCCTCTGTCTCTCAAATCTTGGGATTAAAGGTGTGAGCCACCACTCCCTGGCATCTAATGACTTAGCTCTACACTCTAATCTTCAGGCAAGCTTTATTTGTTAAAACACAAACAAAATATCACTACATTAGATAGTACATAGATACATACATACATCGATAGAAAGATGATAGATAGATAGATAGATAGATAGATAGATAGATAGATAGACACTTAGATACATAAATACATAGAGACAGATGATAGATTGATAGATGACAGGTAGATAGATTATATAAGAACAGTCCTCCCAGGGACATCAAGGTACAATAAAACTAAGCACAAACCATCACATAAAGACTGGATGAGGCAACCCAGTAAGAGGAAAAGGATCCCAGAAGTAGGCAAAAAAATAAGAGACAGCCCCACTTGATGTGGGAGGTGATGTATGCTGTGAATATGTTTTATTGCCATTGGTTAATAAAGATTCTGCTTTCGGCCAATGGCTTAACAGAATATAGCCAGGCTGGAAAAGATATATAGAGAGAATAGACGGAGTCAGGAGAAGCCATATAGCCACTGATGGAGACAGATGCCTCTGTTGGAGTCTTCTGAAACTTTGCAGGTAGGCCACGACCTCGTGGTGATGCACAGATTAATAGAGATGGGTTAGTTTAGGATGTAAGAACTAGCCAATAAGAATTAATACAGTTTCTATGTGATTATTTCGAGTCTGAGCAGACAGGAACAAACAAGCTCATAATACCCACTCCCATTGCTAGGAATCCCATAAGAAGACCAAACTCCTCAGTCATAATATATATGCACCTATGGTCATAGATAGCATATATGACCTAGGTCAGAGCCCTACTGATTTCTTGATCTCCTCGAGCCTCCATGAAGCCCACTCAGTCGATTTTTGTGGACTCCCCAAGCTCCGCTAATATTTGGCTGTGGTACTCAGCATCTGTTCCCATCAGTTGCTGGATGAAGTCTCTCTGGTGTCTTTGATGAGGGTTCCGCTAGGCTCCAGTCCCAGAACACTCCACAGGCAGGACAAACTATAGGTCGAAGGGTTTGTGGCTGGGTTGCTGTCCCAACTCCTCCATTTGAGGCCTTGCCTGGTTAGAGAAGACACCTGGTTCAGGCTCCACGTCCACTGTTACTAGCAGTCTTTGCTAGGGTCACTCCCATAGATTCCATGGAGTTCCCATTGCACTAGGTTTCTATACCTCAATTCCAGTCCTTTCCCCCAGTGAAATACTCAAACTTTTATTGCTGCGTTTAATTTTCTTTCCAGTGATCAAAAGGTATAATCTTACCTCATTAAGTATTTTCGCAAAAGAAGAGAAGTCTGAAGACTTTCATTTATTTGTTTTTGAGTAAGGCTTTGTCTTGCTATTTTTGAGTTAGGCTTTGTCTTGGACTTGCTGTGCGCAGTGCAGAATCACGCTGTGATTCTCCTTCATCAGCCTTCCACACGCTGGACTACAGACACATTCACCAAGCTCATCATGAGTATGTCTTTACAGATGAGTTCAACAAGTTTTTATAAAATTTCATCAAATACTTTAAAAAATATTGCCCATTTTCATTATATGTCATTACATGGACAACACATAGCTGTAAAAGTAAACATTCCTATGCCAGTTTTTAAATTAACAATAATTGCACCTTGGATAAATCTCTTTGGTTGCAATACTGCCACTGTGCAAAGTTTCACTGAGTCAAAAGGCAAATAATAAGAGTAAATACTCACAACACATGACAAAATGCAACTGTGTATCATATCCGGGGAGTACTCCATAATCTGAAGTCTGATGCATGCTTATGAGTGTATGGAAATACAAAGCGGAGCTGCCAACAGACTCGCAGAGAATGAATAATATAGATATTATTCAAGGGGGCTAGGGGATGGTTCAGTGGTTTGAGCAGGGGACCCCGCTCAGTTCCTAGCACCCCACAGTGGCTCACAACCCTCTGTAACTCCAGTTCCAGGGTACGCAACCCACAACACACATGCAGACAAAGCACTCATACCACACATAAAATAAAATAATAACAACGCATCACATCAGAGGGAATAATACTTTTTCCACAGCTGTAAACAAACCCATTGAGCCTGGAGGTGCTAGCACCTAACATCCCAGCACCTGGGAGGCAGAAACAGGCCAGTCTCTGAGTTTGCAGCCAACTGGTCTACATAGTGAGTTCCAGGACAGCCAGGGCTACACAGAGAAACCCTGTCCCAAAAAACAAACAAACAAACAAACAAAACAAAACTGAAAAATCCACACTTTGAGAAATGTTATCATATGCTAATGTGATGAAGTAGGACATTTCAAAACAGTGACTCTATACATGTGGTATGTCCATTTACCTCATCACTCAGGATAGAATGGCAGGAAGATCATGAGGTCAAGGTCATCCTTGGTTGGAGCCAGCCTGGTCTACATGAACCCCTGTCTCAAAAAACAAAAATAAACTGGTAAATAAGTAAACCTCCTTTCTCACTTCTCCTATCAGATCACCAGCAGGCATGGGAGGGGGAGCAGGACTCTTCCACAGACTCTCTCGGGGCTGCCATGTCCTCTTCCTGTGTCAAATCTATGGACACACCTCCCCCAGCCGCCAAACCCATAAAACTCAGCCCATCTTCAATCGTTATGAAAAAAAAAAGCAAGCACCTGGGTCTCATCCTCAGAAATTCTAACTCAATTGCTCCGGGGTGGTTCCGGGCAGGGCGCTGGGACTTTAATAACTACAGATTATTTTAATAATATACAGCCCAAACTGGGATTCGTTGCATTACCCTGCTTGATTATTTTCTTACGCTCTCTCATTGGTGGATTTGAGATTATCTCCCCAGGACATTGCCTTCTTGACCGCCACACCACAGTTTGCACCCTGGCACCTGCAGAGTGGCTGGCACATACATTACTCCACTGGTGGTAAAGGTGCAGCGTGCTCTATCTCCCAGAAGGATTTGGGGTGGGATTTACAAAGTTAGTGAGTCTCTCCTGAGACCCCCTTCTCCACCCCACCCCCCAGCAGCCAAGCCCAGCGGGACGCTAACACTATTGAAGGTCTCTTTTCAGGCTCTCTGCTTTGATGTGACCTCGGGAAACTTGGGGAGCAGTCTAGCAGATAGCTGCTCCTCCCACTAGCTTTGGGGGCTCAGGACCGAGTCCCAGAGCTTATAGGGGTCTCAGACGACAAACAATGGGGTTGTCCTTTCGGAAGGGAAATGCTTACAGGGAGGCCCAGGTGGGGGTTCTGTGCGCTCGGAGCAAGGGGGCGCTGCGCCTTCGGTAGCGCGAAACTGGCTTCTCCCAGCCCCAGGGCTGACGGGACCGCAGCGTGGGTGCGCAGCTGCACCCTGACTCTCAGAGTATCAAACCAGCACGAAACATTTTTCTATTCTTTTTTTAATCTACAATATTTTGATCATGTTCTTTCCCCTTCCAACATTAAACTTTTAAAGCGCTTCTACTTGTGTGCCTAGAGATGCAAGCGTGCTGGCATCCCCAGGCTCTAACTTCAAGATGTATTTTAAGTGGAAACTGAAGCAAGGCGCGGGACAAAAGCGAGCAGATGGATGGGAGACGAGGCGGGTGCACCAATATCCTATAACACAGTAGCCCCAGACACGGTTAGAAAGGAATCCTGTTTGCCTTGTGTTCTGGAAACTGGGAGACGCTGTAACCAGGCGACAAAAAAAGAAAAGAAATTAAAAAAGAAAGAGAAGGAGGGAAGAAGAAAGAGGAAGAGAAAGAGGGAGGGAGGGAAGGAGAGAGAGAGAAATTTCTGCCAAATATTGCCAAGTATATTTTACTTTTAGGTATATATTAAGCTTATATTTCATAATGTGATAATATGTATAACAATGTATTTTTATTAGATTCTCCAACTATTGCAGACTCCAAGGCATCTGCCCTGGAGGCAAGGAAACTGCCCCCCCCCCTCAAAAAAAAAACCCAGCTCGACTCACTGCTATAGGTGGGGTCCTGTTTCTCAAACATTTTCAATAAAGGTAATCTGGACTAGGTAGGTGTTTGTGGGGGATGGAGAAAGGGATGCTCCAGTACGGGACGCATTCTAAGATCTAAGCCATGGGGTGTGCTTGAGAGACCTTGGCCCCCATCTTGCCAAGTGGAGTTAAGCGCTGGAAGTCCAGGCTCCAGCCCAGGGCTGTAATAGAACCACCAGCCCGCACCGCGCTGGTGGAACTGAATGGAACTTGAGCTGGTTGGCCAAGCGCGAGTCCTCCTAGCGCTGAAAGCCTGTTTTGAGAGGGAACCTGCTTCATGGTTTGTGCACCGCCCCAGCATAGTGCAAGGAGAAATTCCTACTAAGACAGAGCCCCGGGAACAGGGCAAAGGACACCCCTCGGACCCCAGCCCCCACCCCTGCCTACAGTGAACTGCGACCTAGGAAACAAGAACGCAAGGTGCCATACAAAAGCTAGCAGATGGGAGGGAGACAAATCCCCCAGTCAAGATTCTCCCAGCCAACCCCAGCATGCCTTAATGCTGAAGGAGGGACCGCTATCTGGGAGAGGGGAGAGAAAAGGAAAGAGGAAAGGGCGGCGGCGGGGGGGGGGGGTGCTCGGAGTGCTGGGCGGGAGGGGGGGGTGTCACAGTGTGAACTGGACTTTGCTTCCCTGCAGCTCCCTTTGCAAAAGCCCCCACAAACGACCTTGCTTTTGTTGCTGTTTTTGTTTGCTTTTGTTTCTATTAAGGGTTTCAGAGTTGGAGGAGAAGGCCATGGTGCCTCCATAGCTTCCAGGTCCACCTGCTCTTGCTACCCACCGATTATATATATACCCTTCAAGTTGTCACTTCATGTCACCTGCCCTCAGCTTCTTTATCCCTGAAATAGGGCTTCCTGTGCGTGAAATGATGGTGGACGTACGTAACAGAGGCAGAAGGAGAGTGTGAGATGAGGAAGGCCCAGGCCTTGGCCTAGCTCCAGCTGGCAGAATGCTCCCCTCCTGTTAGGGTTATTTCTAGCTTGGAGATTTTAAACGGGGGCTCTAGGCCCAGCATTGTGTGACACATTTGTAAGCCAAGTATTCACGGAGGCTGAGGCAAGAAGATCTCTGAGGTTGCAGGTCCACCTGGGCTACATAGCAAGATCCTGACAAATGCATACATGCATGCATATTCACATGTACGGTCTGTGGTTCTTTCCCAAGAGGCTCTTTATGAAGAATGGGCAGCGGGGCTAGGGATGTTGCTCACTGGGCAGAACGTTTGCCCAGGAGGAGGGGGCCCTGGATACCACCCCAGTCCTGTATAAAAATGGTGCCATGGTCACCACACTGTGAGCTTGAGGCCAGCCTCGAATAAACAGAATAAAGAGTGAACACTGAATGCTGTCCATTGCTTTCTCCCAACACCACCACCCCCTTCCTCTGAGCCCTTCTTCTCCCATGGCCCGCAACCCAAGGACCCACGCTCTACAGCATCCGTGCTGATGTGACCTCTCCACCTGGAGCCTGGCAGCTGAGACCTTGCAGACATCACTCTCTCTGCTACCCTTTCCAGGTCTGCACCTTCCCCAGGGCCTTCCTTCTGCCTGAGCATGGCTTGGCCCCTGTATGACGTGCAGCAATAACCATCGGGGACCTTATGCCAAAGACACTGTAAAGGGGCTCTGGCCTACAGTGAGCAACTACTTTTATTTTCTTTCTTGTGCATTTGGGAAGTCAGTCTCCAACCGGATGCAGGGTGGCTCCAAGATGCTCTGTGATGCCCTAGAATAGGCGGTCCCTCCCTACAGATCTTACTAATCACAGCGAGGCTGTGGTCCCAGGCCCCACCAAGGACTCCAGCCGTTCAGGCCTCAAGGAGATTTGTATTGGCCCTCTCCTTTTGAGGATGCCCCCACTAAGGCTCTCAGGGGCTCACAGAGAGGTTATCCAGGTGGAGTCTTACACCCCTGGATTCTTCTGGAGCTAGCATCTGCCCTAGGCCTCCCATTTCCCAATGTCTTCACCAGTAACCAGTAGTTGGAAAAGACACCTTCATCTTAATGCCCCATTTTCTTTCTTTGAAAGAGTCCCGGCCTGAAGCAAAATCCGCAGTGGGGGAGCAGGAGGGAAAGAAGGCCCTGGGAAAAACAGAATGCTAATGACCTTTTGAGAAGCCGAGGCGGAAGGCTCGCCAGGGTTCGGGCCCCAGACCTCTCTTTGAAGTGCACCTTCCCAGTCCCGATCCCTAGAGGGGTCTTTGAATTCTTGCCACCCACCCCAGAAATGAAAAGGAGGGAAGAGAACAGCTGGGGATGTCCTTCTAGGTTTCAGAGTTACTCTTGCTTCCTGTGGCCTTTGACCACTACCTCCCCAAAATCAAACTGAAATCCCTGGGAAGAAGCAGGCCAGGTGCGTTCATCTTCATTAAACCTCAGGTCTTATGAAGAAAAGACAAGAAAAGCTGGGCATCTGACTAATGGAAAACAATAAACAAAGAAACAAGACTGAGCCTTCCTTTGAGCTGAGTGTGGTTGGACTCTCTGCACTCTGTGAGTAGGTACTGATTTCGATTTTATTACTACAGGAGGTGACTGGAGGCACTTGGGGTTTAAGGAACTTGCTCAGACAAGGAAGAGCCACAAACACCTGCCACGTGGAGCGTTGTTTTGTCTTGAGCGTCTAGAAAGGAAAAAAGATTCAAGTACAATTTTTGTGTTTGCTGATTTTTTTTCCTACTCTGTGAGTCCTTTTCTTCTTCCTATCTCTTTCTCTTTTCCTCGGTTATCTGAAGGACTGCTATTTAAGAATCTGCCTTCTCCCCATCTCTCACTCAGGGCCTGGATCAAGATTCTGTCCATGTCATTCTGAAGACTTGGCTCGATGGGGTAGGAAGTGGGTGCCTGGAGTGCAGACATCCTGAGCACCTTTGCCAGGAGGAGATTGCTGAAGAAGCACCTTTTCCCAAAGTTCTGCTTACTTTACCAGCGATGTGCAATCTATTTACACTTAGAACGCTATTGTTACCTGGAGACAAGATAGTCATTCCTCTTGGGGACATGGTTTCCCTGTGTATCCCTGACCATCCTAGATGGAACTTCCTCGGTAGACCAGGCTGGCCTCAGATTCAGAGATTCTCTTGCCTCTGCCTCCCCAGTGTTGGGATTAAAGGCGTGCACCCCCACTTCCTGGTTCTTCATAATAATCACCCCTATAAAAAATTCCAGCAAATACATGCCCCCTGCATTTTTCCTCTAGGAAATATTAACATTGACATACAAGGGGAAGGGTGACCATGCAGAAGCAAATATATAGTCTTGGAGGGTAGAAAAGGCCTAAACATTTTTTTTTATCTTTTTAAGTCTAAATAGGGTGAAAATATCAAGTCTATTAATTTAGAAGGGTTTGTTTTCTTTTTCTTTTAAATACAAAAAGCCCACCATAATTTCCCTTTAGTCTTCCTGTTTATAGAACACAGTGCCTGGTTGGGAGATGTGCTAGCTGGTTATTCCAGCTCAGACTGCCTTGGCAGATGAGCACCAGGCAAGTGCCAGGAGACTTGAGGACAGGAAGTCAGGAGGACAGATGGAGCCCCACACAAGTCCTGTACTTCAGAGTTGCAATGGTTAACCAAGTATTCGAGGAATCTATTTGCTGAGAGCATTTTGGCTTTGGCCTCCTGTGGCCTTCCTTATTTGTGTGAATAAACGTACTCCCAGAACAGGATAAAGGGAAAGATGTGATAATATAGCAACTAGATCTTGAGATTCACTAGAGTTAAAAAGAAAACTTTCATAAGAAACACAAGTGAAGATTACAGGTCTTCCTCTTGAGAGTATTGCCTTGACGTGTAGGAAAAGGGATTATCTGTAATAGGCAACTTAACACGTGTGTTCATTTCATTCCAGACTCTCTCCTCTTCATATCTTAACACTGAACTCCAGCTGCACTAGTGAAGATAATAATCTAACTTGGCCATTGTTTCAAAAAAAAATAAGTGAGTTTATCATGTTTCTTTGCCACACACAGTTGTGGATCTGGTATTTATTTATTTTATTTTTTACAGCATTTTCTTCTTTCCTTCTCCTCTCTCCAACCCCTCCCAGGTATCCTTCTCTCAAACCATGGCCTCTGGCCTCCTTTTAATTATATATATAGATAATGTACATTATATAATTTATATAAATTATCAATGTGTTATATAATCATATGCTGTGTTGGATGACATATACAGCATGTAATATAGGTATATGAATGGACTGTCCCAGTCTGGATAGTAATGTCTTATTTTTAAGTAAGGTAACCTATTTATTTCAATGTCTTAATAGGAAAAGACTTGCATGCATTCTTAAAAGTGAAACTGTGTTTGTGAGCTCTCTCAAGGATTGCTTGTCCTTGTCAAAATGTTTATCTTATGAGACATTTTCTAGAAGGAAGAAAGTGCGTAGCGAGAGAGAGGAAGGGAAGGAAGGAAGGAAGAAAAGCAAGTCAGCTTACAGTGGAGAAAGCTCTCTCCTTTGGGAAACACAGCAGAGGTAGCAGATTTGGCCATCGGAGAACAAAGGGCCAAACAGTGAACCTGAGATGGTGAAATAAAATGTAACGTCAACAAAGAGAGGGTCATAGATAAATAATAAAAGAACCAACTTGCCACAAAAAACCCATTGACATTTTCCCAGAGTCCAGGCAAAGTGCCGGTGACCCGTTAATGCTGGAATGTTTTCCTAGGGTTAAAGGGGGAGCATGCAGCATGTCTGTTCAGAATTTACAAAGTGTTTGAATAACACGGACCGTGTTTTGATAACACATTTTTAGTGGGGGTGAAAATAATAGAATTTATTGGGGCATTTATATGGGCCCCCTTAGTTGTGTGGGGGCGGGGGAGTGGATGGGCTCTAACCACATGTCATTGCACTAATCTATAATTCTCCTTTGAAATTTACGTGTGTGTGTGTGTGTGTGTGTGTGTGTGTGTGTGTGTGTAAGATGCAAGATACTGCTGTGGTTCCACGGCTTCTTAGTTTTACTTTTAAAAATCTCAAGCACTGTTATTTGTTACCTCTAAGGAGAAGGAAAGACAAGAGGGCACAGGCCACATTGCTGTTGTCACCACAAGCGAGCTGGCATTGTAAAGTTGGTGTTGTTTGGGACAAACTAGTCCGAGGTCTTTCATATGCTCACACCCAGGCTTGGCCTTGGCTTCCTTCAGCCTCTAGAGGCTGCTGCTTGCCCCATCTCAGGCTGCAGAGAGGCATTCGAGTGAACCCAACCACCTCTGGGGTCTGGTATTGCAGGGGTCTCCTCCCCAGTGTTGATGTTTTTGTTCAATGTATCACTGTCAGTTAAGCCACGGAAAACCAGGCACCTTTCAATAAATGTCTCATTTGGATTTCATGAAGCTCAGGGTGTAATTGAAATCAAACAGCAAACAGAGTGGAAGGTTCTGCTGTTTGCCCACCCAGTTGGAGCAAGGTGCTGCCTGATGTGTGCCCGACACACAACATCACTGCCTTTGCCTTGTTTTCTCTGCCACTTTCTGGAAAAGAGGACTTGGACTTTAAAGTGTGGCTGAGACACAAGACAACATTGATTTTCCCTCTCTCTATTTATCAGTATTACTGAACCGACACACACACAACAAAGCCCATTTTAGGTAGGAATCATAGATTTGTTCTCCATGATGCTCCAGCACTTTAGACCAATGTAGCCCATAAGTAATAATAATAATACAATATAAGTTCATCAACACAGAAATATTTATTTTTTTGACTTTATGAAGCCAGAAAAATATTTTTAGTGGAAATGGTGCTTTTCACCATTTTAAAGGGGGGAATCATCAGATGATTTCGAGTCACGATAATAATATATAACAACAATAATAATATTAGTAAGTTCCCCATGCCCCCAAATCCCGGCTTCCAAAGTGTTTCCTAGCGCTCTTATTTTGACTTTTGAGGGATTTCTCTTTATTTCTCCATCTATAAAATGTGTCAAAAATAAGATGAACGAGTATATTACTGAGGGTGGGGCCCCCAGGAGTCCATGAGAATTCTGAATCCTAGTTTCACAGACTGAATTGCACGGAGTTAATAATTTGGTGGCACTCGGGATGAACCTGCACGCTTTCGTGAGCTTGCTCTAGGGGTAGGATAGAATGAACCCGGTTCTGATGTGGTTGTAGGGACAGCTGGTCTGAGTTACTTGCGCCAGAGTGGGTCTGAACGGTGCCCATTGCCTGTGGTGGCACTGTGCCACGCTAGCGTTTCCCTGGTCTCTTCAAAGCATTTTGAAGGGACCCCGAAGCCTGCTTCTGGCTGTGTTAAAGCGCAAAACTGACATACACCTTCAGTCACCCCATCTGCAGATAGCGTGAGATTCAGTCTCACGCCTGCTTTCTCCTCAGACGTCCTGCAGCTCAAGTCAAGGCTAACACGAACTTAAAAATCGTCATTCGAAAACTCAGGGCTGAGCCGCCAGCGCTGAGGCTCTTTCCTGGAGCTCGCATCCCCCTTGTGGAATCCCCACATTGAATATCTCGCACTCTTTGAAGGGAATAAAAATTAACCACCAAGATTTCTCTGGATCAAAACAAAACAAAAACAGTAAAGTGACCGGATCACTCAGGCTCCTATGCCAGAGCCGAACTGGGACCAAATTCTGGGATCTCAGGGGCTGGGCGCGCAGGGTGCCAGCTCCTGGGTTCTCTAAGCCAAAATTGACAAGGCTATCGCTCCTACTCGCTAGCCTCTGACTTGGCGCTGAACACCTTCGCGAGCACCCAAGATTCTCAACACCATCACATCAAAACCCCACACAGCATTTGAGAGCGTGAAGGATCTCTCCACTCTCTAACACGGGCGTGCGGATATTCGTGCTGTGCGGGGTTTGGAACCAGGTTGGAAAGCTTCGCGTAGTTCTACTGCTGGGGTCTGGGCGCTCAGCAGATCCCGCGGCCATCTCATCTGTTCTAGGCAAAAAGTTTCCCGTGTGATCGTGTTCGGTTGGGGGAAGCAGAGTCACCGCATCTCGACCGGAAAATGCGCTCCCGGAGCGATTACTGCAGGCGTCCGTAATTGCTTATTAAAGGAGAATGTTCGGTCTTCTTATATCTGCAACGAAACGTGTCCCCTCTTCTGCAATAATAAAACAATAAAATATGACGGCACCGTCCTTGACTGTTTGCGGAAACGCAGGGGGGAAAACAGGCAGCTGGGCAAAGAAGCTTAATTCAATATCAAACTGATTATTTCACTAATTATTCTGCCTTCGGTATTGTGCCGCAGAGGAGAGGCGCAGGGAATCTTAACTGCACAGCTGCTAGGGAACCTTTGTGTCGTGGTGTCAGTCCCCACCAAGATGTTGGCGAAAGTGGGGCGTGGGGGAGGTAGAAATCATACAGAGTTCAGGAAAACCGAGCAGTGTGGATTTTTTAAATTGCAAACGATGAAAATGATGGCCCTGGAAAGCCGGTTTGTTAGCGTGGATGTGAGGGTAAGCGCTTGATTCGTTCGGTCTGACTCTTGTTGGGTCTTCAGTAGCCCACAGCACTCGGCCTTCTGATTAAGACAGGGCTATCTTTCGTCATTCCAGAAATCCCAAACGCCGAGCGCAAGGTTTCTCGCCACTAATCCTTTAGGTAAAAAGATGGGCCATAACAAAAAGCGGTTCCTGTGTGTGGATGGCCAGGAAGTCAGAGGGAAGGTGCGCTTTGATGTTACAGCGTCTGACGCACACACTTTGGGTCGCCTTCCAACCCGCCCCCAGATTTGCACCCTCGGGAACCTGTGCCTTCCGGCGAGCAGGGAGTGTCCAGAGACCTCTGCTCGGGCCTCTAGGACCTGCCTTTGCCAGTCTAGCCCCGAGCACAGGAATGACCCTTAAGCCTAGGGTTAGACCAGGTACGCAGACTTCAAACCATAAACTCCAGCGCCTTATAGACACCGGGATTGATTCTCACAGTGGGTTAGAGGTCCCCCAAGGAAACTTAAAAGCACCAAACCAACAACAACAGCCAAACAAACAGGCAGGGAGGAAAAGAAACTTGCAGGCAACTCGATCCAATTAATAAATGCTTAATTGAATTAGTGTCACCTCTGTCAGCCAATAGCAAAGTCCCCTAGCCGTGGGGCTGCGAAGCCCCTCCCTGGCAGCACGCATATAAGCAGCCAGCGACAGCTCGTAAGTTTCCAAGCAGTCAAGTAGGCCTAGGGTTTAGCACTGCGGAGCCAACA